>NW_006913651.1:0-3796 GCF_000464535.1 Endocarpon pusillum Z07020
AGATAGCTACAGATAATTATATAAAGAGTCTTTTAAGTGCTAAGTTTAATATCTTTCTTTATTTTCTTAGTCTTAAGGTCCTTAAAGGAAAGGCAATTTATAAAGTCTAGTCTATAGTACCTTGTTCTCTCTCCTTCTTAGGATTAGGCTGTCGCCCTCTGCCTTTACTAGTAATATTTTTAGAGAGTTATAACGCCCTCCTTATTATTTGCCTTTACATTTCTGAAGAAAGTATCTTTAAAGTACTTTATAATTCTATATTTGCTATATTAATAGTCATTATTATTTCTGCTCTTTGCCTCCTTAGTTTTTGTCTCTTAGGATGTATTACAATTAGTTTTGTTTATTAGTTTGCTCCTCTAGCATTATTATATATTATCTTGTTCTTTTACTTTCTGTAACAGATTTTATATTACTTGTATTATATTTACCTCTTTAGATAAATATTATAGAAGGATATAAGATAATAATATCTTTTTGTTTTTTATGTATTTGTGCTATAGTTACTTATCTAATTATATACCTAAGTAAGAGTATTAAAATATACAGCTAATATAACTACAGATTAAGTATATAAGTAGTAGGCATAGATATATTACTAGCCTGTAACTAGCGTTAAAGAAATTAGCTATATATATATAGTTAACTTTTTAAAGCGATTTAACACTATATTAATAGACTTATTAATCTAGATTAATAAGAACTAGCTTTATACTTATTACCCCTAATTAATAAGCTTACTTTTATACTTATAAAGAGTAGTACTACTAGATCTAGATAGATTTAGATAAGTAAGAACAGAACTATAATAGATAAATAGTATTCTCTTATAAGGCAGTACTTTAATAGTATAGATAATAACTCTAAATAATAAGAGTTCTCTTATAATATTATCTATATAATAAAGTTAATTAAGCTTAATAAAGAATATAAAGGACTATAACAGATACTCAGTAGGACAAAGCGATTAGTAACATCTTAGACTACCTAGCAAAGAAAGAGAATAATGGCGACAGTAATACGTGGGTATTACACATACTATACAAAGCGCAGGAGCTGCTAGAGGAAGGAAGGGGGCAGGACGCTAGGGGCGCCCGAGATGAAGAGAGATCAACGAGATCTATTAAGGTGATCCTCTAAAGCATAAAGGACAGGCTAACGAAGATCAAGGAACAGAAACTATCTCAGGCGAACCCTCACTGGGAAGCACGCCCCTTGAAAGCGTTATACACTGCAGCGGCAAAGCGAAACATAGTCGACGACAGGACACAGAGCTCCCTAAGACCCATCGCTACCTATCACCTAGCACAGACAGGCAATGCCCCTAGAAAAGGGGAGAAGAAAATTATAATTAAGATATCTGATAAAACAGAGAAGCGTATAATATGTAAGGGGGAAGCAAAGGAACTAGTTGTGATAGATAATGCATTTCCTCTGCCATGGCACAGAAAATGCATGTGCTAGCCACATACTCAGGAGGCAACGCCTATGACTGACTCACGGCAGCAAGCAAACTCCTATCGTGGGGCGCTTGTCAAAGCGTGTAAGCTATCCGGACGGATTACGAATAAAGAAGTTCGCCTTACCTGATTAGGGAAGCCTAAACTTCACTATACAGCAGGAGGCCAGATTAGGAACTATAAATGCTCTGTAGCTTATAGCGTGGCTCACGCACACATAGGCCTTACCCACTAGTATTAGAGTATATAAATCTGTGTATGGCTATATTATAGATAGATTCTCTAGTTTTTGTTTTAGTAATTTATAAACTATTAATTTGTTCTAGTTTTAAGCTATTATAGTAAATAAAAACTTAACACTTACTTATTATCCTAAGAGACAATACAAAACTCTCTTATCTGTAGCATAGCTATTAAAGAACTCATCTAAAGTTATTTAACTATATAAGAAAGTTGTTGCTCTAAAAATAATATAAAGTCTATTTAATATAAATACTTTGTATTATACAAAGATTTAAGAACTATTAAGTTAAGATAGTTTGTAACTAAACAGAGAAAAGGGACTAGTGGCGAAGTTCACTATTTGTCATTGAGTGCTATCCTAAGACTGCAGAGCCGACGAGGATGGCACTGGGATCGCTCCTATATAGCGAGCATGCCCCTTACTAACGCGTAGTGCCAATCAATACCCGGCGGCCCTAGCGCTAGCGGCCGACAAGCATGGCAGCCGTGACATCACCCCCCCCTCCAGAAGGCTCGACATGTCCTCATGTCTGATGAGAAAACAACAGCAGAACAGCAGCAGAGCAACAGCACAACAATAGCACAGCACACCGACCCAACATATCCTCCTGCCACACGGTTACCAGTATCTACTGGTAGTGAGGCCTATCTCTTCCCACGGCAACCTTCACCCAGTCCTCCAATCTCTGACGCTGTCCCGACACGACAGCCTCAACGCCGGCCTCTATGATCGTATCGAAGGGGGCCACAACTGCCACTGATGCCATGGGCACCGACGTATCCCGACGCGTGGCGTTCTCAGGCCGGGTGATGGATGGCTCTGCCTTCTTCGCGGAACGCTTTGACTTCGTAGGCGTAGTCGTAGAAGTGGGAGGCGCAGACGCAGCGTTTGATCGTGCTATGGCAAGATTGTACTTGGTGTCAGCCAGTTCTTCTTGTAGCCGTTTACGCTCCTCTCTTAGCGCTAGTACTTCTTGCTCGAGCTCATTCTTGGTAGCCACGATGTCGGCTTGTTTCGCTTCTATGGCGCGCCAGCGTCGCATGCGGAGTTCCATCATCATTTTTTCATACGCAGGCTTCATTTCATGCCCGACTCTATGATTGATCCTGTCGATTATGGCCTCAAGGTCGTCCGGGACGGCCTCGTTGTTCTCATAGCACAGTTCCAGCTTCTTGAACTCCTTCACCTCACTGTATCGTACTCTTCGCTTGGTCGAGGGTTTCCTATCAGCCAGCACACCTTTACCCTTGCTCGCAATAGTAGCTTGAGAGGGTTCAGTGTCAGACCTAGTCGGCGTAGTAGAGGTAGGGGCCACGGTGGTTGGAGATTCCTCGGCGATGGGGTTAAGGTCGAGGTTGAGGGCGCTGTTAGCTGTGGCGGCGGTCTCTTCGAGGGCGCTAGCGGCCATGGCGGCGGCGTCATCAGCGGTCAGAGGGGGCACAGCTTCGTCTTCCTTGTATGATTCCTTATTGATCGCAGTGAAACCCGACATGTTGATTAAGAGGACGACGTAAAGAGTATGGCGAGCAGTTGTAATAGTAACAGACAAGCTAGCAGACAGGCGGTGACGACAGTAGCAGCAGAGAAGACAATGTTAATGGAGATGAGAAATAAGACAGATATAAATAAAAGAAGATCCACAGAATAGCAAGGAAACACACGGTCAAGTCAGCGGTGTTTGAGCTGATGACAAGACGAAATATCACGAGACCGACGGCATTACGACGTACGTCGTCTTGTTTTCCGAGTTCTTTGTGTGGTTGCTTTATTGTCGTCCGGATGCTCTGAGAGTGGCTTGTCTCTCAGGGCGCTGTCAAGCCAGTGCTAGAGTCGCTTGGGTGGACCAGTTTCTTGTGGGTACGCGTTGTGGTAAGCTTGTAATGCCAGAGGAGCGTTTCGCAGGTTGCCAGCAGGGTACCATGTGTCGTCAGGGTCCCATCCTTGCCATTATATTTTGTACTCTAGTCGACCTCTACTAATTCTTGACGACAGAATCTTCTCAACCTCTCACTCGAGATCTCTGTCGACTTCAACTGCAGGAGGCGGAGTAGGAACCTGGCCAGGGAGAGGATTGTTATCTGCCTTACGTAGC
>NW_006913651.1:5216-7304 GCF_000464535.1 Endocarpon pusillum Z07020
TACTCGCTAGGTACGAGGATCCCGCTTATTTGAATTCAGAGGTCCGAATCTCCTTGTCTTCTTTAACCTTGTCAGGGGCGCAGAGGGTGTTAGAGAGGCTTGCTTTAAACTTGAGTCCGACCTCGAATGTCAACACCGACCCAGAATGAGCTGGCGACGGGTCCAGAGATACAGATCTCTTGCAGTCGATAGTTTAACGATCGTTTCCAGTCAAAGAGCAGTCTTAGGATAATGTCACGTGTCACGTTGGAAGCAGGCGACGAGTGCACGAGATCTTTAGCCCATGTTAAGTGCTATCCTAAGACTGCAGAGCCGACGAGGATAGCACTAGGATCGCTCCTATATAGTGAGCATGCCCCTTACTAACGCGTAGTGCCAATTAATACCTGGCGGCCCTAGCGCTAGCGGCTGACAAGCATGGCAGCCGTGACACTATTCTTCCTTAAGCAACTAGAGGCGGAGCCTAGACAAAGCCCCTTCTACAGATTAAGATGTTCTGTGCGCATTAATTAAGCACACAGAGAAAGCAGCAGATGATCTATTAGCTCTCCTAGCCTTTATAGTACTGATTAATAAGAATCAGATGTACGTAATAGCATTTATATTAACATTAGTAGCTACCTATAAAGAAGAGAAAGCCCTTCGCCTAAAGAAGGAGGCTAAGCATTAAGAAGCCCTTTAAGAGAAGAAAACTTAAGAAGAAAGATACTAAGACCTTAATAAAGGCACTAGTATTAAGATTAAAGCTCTAAAAGATCAACTCTATAACAAAGAAGAGATTATCTAGAATCTCTGTAATAAGATTACAGCAACTCTAAAGCCGCAAGTTTAAGTAGAATCTTTATTAGGGACTCTAACAGAACAAGAGTCACTATTTCAAAGGCAGGCCTTATTAAAGCGACTCTAAGCCCCTTAATAGTGCTTAGTACAAAGACAGAAAAGCTGCCCTACCTAGAGATTTTTAAGGATAGACCTCTTTAGAAGTTTCGCTCTTAGTTATTAGTTATAAAAATGAAGTTTATAGTTAATACAGTACTCTTTTTGACAGAGCTATCTAAGGTCACCTATATATAATTATACATAAGTAATAACGCTTAGAAATTACTTAAGTCATATTTTAAGGACTTTAAAAGGGCCTAGATTTTAGATATATTTATAGACCTTTTAACTTAATTTAATTCTTTATTTTAATAAGAGACTACTTATAAGAAATATTACTACTTATAGCAAAGGCAGCAAGACCTATATTATATTCTTAAGGGATTTCTGACAGCTTTCTTATAAAGTAAAGATTTAAGAAGAGGATTAGATTATAGACCTTTAAGAGGACTATAAACTTATTATATTTAGTACTATGTATAGCAACTATTAATATAAGGTATTATTATTTAGATTAATCTTTATATTAGTAATGTTTTAATACTTTATAAATAAGAAATTTATAAAAATGCTTAAAAAATTTGCTATATTATATCTAAATAATATTTTAATCTTTAGCTAAATAAGAGAAGAATATAAGTAACATATATAAGAAGTCTTACAGATTCTTTATAAAAGTAATCTTTAGGCTAATATTAAGAAAAGCAAGTTCTATATATAATTAATAAAGTATCTCAGGTTAATTATAACTTTAGAGGGCATTTAGATAGATCTAGAGCGTATACAAGTTATTCAGGAGTAAGAGAAACCTAACTCAGGAGATATCTATATAGTACAGAGATTTCTAGGGTTTGTCAACTTCTATTAATAATTCTGCTTAGGATTTAGTAAGGTAACAAGGCCGCTAAATAACCTGTTAAAGAAGAATGCAAGGCACATCTAGGATAACCGCTATACTAAGGCGTTTTAGGCCTTAAAGGACCTTATTTCGAAGAAGCCAGTTCTTGCTTATTTTAACCCTAAGAAGAAGATAATTATAAAGTATAATATAAATGATTATATAATTAGTAAAGTGCTCTTATAATAAGAGGAGGATGAAGAACTTTACCCTATAGCATTCTTCTTAATTAGTATAACATAGTTCATAATCGTCCCGCATATATAATTATCCCGCGCATTTTTCTTTTATCTTACAACTTTATAATGATT
>NW_006913652.1:0-11142 GCF_000464535.1 Endocarpon pusillum Z07020
ACTCAACGCTCTCTAAGCCTCCTCCGAGCAGCTCAACGCTCTCCTTAAGCCTCCTTGAGCAACTTGACGCTCTCTAAAGTCTCCTCTGAGCAGCTTAACGCTCTCTAAGCCTCCTCTGAGCAGTTCGACGCTCTCTAAGCCTCCTTAAGCATTTTGCGCGCTCTTCTAGCATTTCGACGCTACCCTCCTTAACGCCTACACATAAGATAAGACTCGCTTAGCGTCCAGAAGTCGTGTAAATCCTTAAAACGGGCTAGTCCGGTTCATCCTTACTAGTTGTTCGTTAGGCAGCGCAAATATAAGTCCTACAGAGCGCTTGCGTATATAGTATAATCTCTTTATACCTGCAACCCTGTTACTAGTCAAGCCTTATCTATAAAGAATAAGGATGAAACTAAGGAAGCAGATATAGATAGTGAATCTAAGGAAGTAAATAAGAAGAAAGAGATAGAAGAAATAAGCAAGACTATATATTTTACCTTTATAGTTATAAACTTATAACTCTTTAAAGAGATAATAAAGCAGATAAATACAAGGCATAAAGAATCTATAAATCAACTTATAGATAAGATCTAGGCCTTAATAGTAGCAGTAAAAGCAGAGACTCTAAAGCCTTCTAAGGTCTACCTTTTTAAGCCTACTAATTACTAAAATAAAAAGTTAGTATATATCTTTATAAAGCAAATTACTAATGCTTAAAAAATCTATTAAAATAATGCTTCTAAACTTACTATACTCTTATCTTATTACTTAAATAATGAAATAGCTTATACATAATATTTAATACTCTCTGCAAATAAGAAGAAAGTCTTATTAGAATCCCTAGCCTAATAGATCAAGGTTCTTAAGAGAGACTTTATAAGTACTAATGCTTAGTTATACTCTAGTATAAATAAA
Source organism: Endocarpon pusillum Z07020 (assembly GCF_000464535.1). Lineage (NCBI taxonomy): Eukaryota > Fungi > Ascomycota > Eurotiomycetes > Verrucariales > Verrucariaceae > Endocarpon > Endocarpon pusillum. The sequence continues at coordinate 898 of NW_006913652.1, forward strand.
GAGATATTTCGTTAAAGCCAAAATCGTTTGCTAACAAAGTATATAAATAAAAAAGTTAATAAGCTATACATTACTAGTATAACCTTAGAAGCAGATATTATTATTGTTAAGAATGCATACTGATCAGCAGACTATAGTCTGCACTATTTAGCTGTATATATATAGCCAAATATTGCTTGATCAGGTTATTCCTAATTAGGCATAGTACAGGATTTTATGTACTAGTGGCACAGGATATACCACGTGATTCATGCGCTAGCAGGATCTGTACTTGGTGTATAGATATATTATGATCTCACTTGATATATAAGTTGTGACCATTAATAGTGTCTATAGCTGTTCCTAATCTGTATACCTATTTAATAGGTTATAAGCCTAGTACAGAATAGCTATAGACATTAATAGTAAGTAAAGGCCTAATTGAGATTACTAAGCGAGCTGCTACTCCTGTGGCAAGGTATAGTCGTGTCATACTTAATTATGGAATATAAGCAAGTTAAATACTCTAGGGCTATAGAATTATAAGTCTGTGGATTCAAGAGCAGAGGTATTAATCACGTTATAGTTTATCTTAAGACTTGGAAATTAGCTTATTATAGCTTATAAGTTAATTGACTTTGTTAGGATTAACTAAATATAATAGTAATTAATTAATATATTCCTTCTTTACTTAAAAGTCTGTAATAATTAAAGCATATATTCTTTTTTACTTTAGTTAATTTAATTCTATACTAATTATTATTCTATTCTATTATTAAAATAGACAATACTATAATAAAGAAACGACTAGTACTAATCCTTATATATGCTAATCACAAATAATAGTTTAAACTCTTTACCTTTTACTTTTAAGCAAAAGAAATCTGATTAGTACTAATATATACTAAAGTACTTGTTAAGAAGGCAAAGAAGCTAGATGTAAAAGCATAATATATTATCTATATCTGTATTAGAGACAGAGATTAAGAGCTTATAGAAGGATATACATCAGCAAAGGAAGCGTAAGACATATTAAGAAAGAAATACATAAAGATAAAACTGTTAATAAATAAATACTATCTATAGTAGTACATTAACTATTATAAGAAGCCTAAAGAGAGCACAAATAATAGTTTAAACTCTTTACCTTTTACTTTTAAGCAAAAGAAATCTGATTAGTACTAATATATACTAAAGTACTTGTTAAGAAGGCAAAGAAGCTAGATGTAAAAGCATAATATATTATCTATATCTGTATTAGAGACAGAGATTAAGAGCTTATAGAAGGATATACATCAGCAAAGGAAGCGTAAGACATATTAAGAAAGAAATACATAAAGATAAAACTGTTAATAAATAAATACTATCTATAGTAGTACATTAACTATTATAAGAAGCCTAAAGAGAGCATAGAAGATGTATGAATAGAGATTTAGCGCTTAGGAAGACGTATAAAAGTGACTAATAACTTACTCAAAATATTTATTATATAATATTAGATGTTCTAACAGCTTCTTGCTTCCCTTCTCTTAGAATATAATACTATATAAGATGTCATTAATGATTAAGAAGAGCATCTCCTTAATATTAAACCTCTTATGTAACAACTCCTTAAGAAAGAATCCCTACTAAATAATACTTCTGTCGTCTTTAGGCAATATCGTTATTCGTTAATAAAATTCCAGTTATCCTTTAGCTAACAATTATCCTAATAATCTATAACACGCAAACGCCACTTTCAATCTTAAGAAAACATAATCTTGCCTTAAGAACGCCTGTCACAATAGCTGAAATGTTTTGCCTATTAAGGAAATTATAAATGGCAGAACTGCCCTTACATTAAAGAGTATATAGAAGAGATTAGAGAGATCGTCGACAGGGCTTGAGCAAGTCAACGCAAAAGAAGCAAGCTGAAGGCGAGAGTAGTCAAGAAAGAGAGTACAAGTACAGAGGACTTCTCCTCTGATTCTGAAGACGAAACAGAAGTCTATCTTGTAGCACCAGAGACACTAACCTATAAGACCCCTAAGTAAATTGCTAACACTGGTACATCTGACTATATAACTAACTAGCTTTCTCTCTTTAGAGGACCCTTAAGAAGAATTAAAGAGATAGCAGTAAATTTAGCAGACTCAAGGTTATACGTTCGGGGGGCAGGATATGCCTAGATATATATAAAAAGAGGAGTAATAACCTTGTCAAATATATTATATATACTTGATCTAGGCGCTAGCCTTCTTTCTAGCTCTTTATTATACGAATTAAGGCTTTTAGGCAGTTTTGATAAGAAGGCCTTATATATATGAGACCCGAATAACAATATAATTCTTAAAGCAATTAGATATAGAGGTCTTTATATTATTAATCAAATAAGTCCTAAAGCAACAAAGTCTACTTATCCTACGCAACTTACTCTAGTAAATTTAACTATACATAATATAGCCAAATCTAATATACTACTAAAGCCCTTTACCCTGAAAAAGACACTACTACAGACTATAATTTGTAACGCCCTTTCTAAGCCACTTGCTAATTATAGTTAACTAATAGTCTCTAAGGAAACTATAACTAATACTACAAAGAAATAGTATTAATTATAACACAAAAGGTTTGCTTATATAAGGGAGAAGAAACTGCAGAATCTGTATAAGATCATAATACTGCAGAAAGCAATCTATAAGCTAAGTAAGATAGACATCTATAAAGTATATAATCTGATTAAAATAAGAAACTAAACAAATGCTTAAGTCTCCTAGTGTAAGGCTAACCTTCTTGACCTTATATTAATTGATATTTGTAGCCCCTTTTTAATAGCACTTAATAACACCTAATACTTCTTAAAGGTTATTAATAATCATTCTAGGAAGTCATAAGTAATCCTAATTAAGGATTAAAAGGGAGCAAAGAATCACTTTAAGAAGTAGCATCAGAGTAAAGAATTTGTTATAAAGACAAAGCTAAAGACAATCTGAAGTAATAATGCTAGAGAACTTAAATAGACCCTTAATAAATAGAGCCAACAAATAGGAATTAGTGCATAATATATTATCTTATATACCTTAAGTCAGAATAGTATAACTGAACGCATAATTCAGACAATAGAAAATAACATCTAAGCAATATTAAAGGAATCTGAGTTACTACTTAAATTATAAGACGAAGCAGCAAAGACTAAGGCATACATTTGTAATTAGACTATAGTTAGCCTAGAGATAGATAGATAAAGAATCACCCCTGAGGAAGCCTGGACTAGGACAAAACTCTTAATTAATTATATCTAGATCTGGGGATACAAGTATTATTTATATGTAAATCTAAAGTTGCTGCTAGCATTAAGGAGACAAGATAAGCTAATAGACTATAGCTGTGTAAGAGTATTTATAGGATATAAAGAGAATATAATAAAGTAGTTTTGTATTTACATACTAGATCTTAGATATATAACTCATTTCTTAGTTATAATATTTGGGAACTATTAATCTTTATATAAGAGGGACCTTTAATTCTCTACTAGATTATATACTAAGAAAACAACCTTGAAAAAAGCCTATTACTGATTAAGACACTAAACTAAATTTGGTTATATTATGTATAATTAATCTAATTAATTAGGTATTTCTTATATTAATAATAGAGGAAATTAACTTATTAGTAAAGACACTTATTAAAATATTAATTAAAGTTTTTCTAATGCTAGATAACTAGAAAGACAAAGAGGTTATTATAATAAAAATAGAAAAGGATACTAAAAAACTAGGTCTTTAATAGCAAATAAATAGACTTATTAAGGCAGAACTATAAGTAATAAGTAAGCAAACTCGAGATAATAATAAGAACAAGTACTATAAATTACAAGATCAAAAGATTATAAGAGCATATATAATATATTAGCAAAAGATCCTAATTCTGATAATATATAAGTAGATAATCTTAGATCTTATCTTTAGTACAGACTAGACTAATGCAATTAAGTGAGAACTTACTATATTATAAGTAAACAGAACCTAGAAGCAAGTTGTCTCTCCTGCAGGATCTAACATTATTATAAGTAAATAGGTATTTGATATTAAGTATACAGAGAACAGGAAAGTGAATTAATTTAAAGCTAGACTTATGGCTTAGGGTTTCTTGCAAAGATACAGTATTAATTATAAAGAAACCTTTGCCCTAATAATATATATAAATTTCTTAAGGATATTACTAGTAATTATGGCAGTAGAGAACCTGGAATATCACTAGATAGATACTAATAATGTATTTACAGAATCCACTAATATAGAGATAATATATATATTACCCTCTAATAAAGTTGACATACCAAATAAGATGGCTTTACATGTGTTAAAAAGCTTGTATAGTCTGAAACAAGCTGCTAAAGATTAGTATAATTATATAGCAGCTAGCCTATTAAAACTTGGCTTTGAATTATCTCTTTCTGATCTGTGTATCTTTATAAATAACAAAGGAATAATTATTAGCACTTAGATAAATAACTTAGTAATTATTTCTTAATAACTCTCTAACATAATTAAATTTAAGAAGGACTTTACTTATATCTTTAAGATTAAGGATCTAAGGAAGATTAAAAGGATCCTTAATATAAGAGTAACTCGTAATTACTAACAAAAGACTCTATATTTAGACTAGTTAACTTATATTAAGAAAATAATATCAGAACTTTAAATAAAAGAGGATAAGTATAAATTAGTTAAGATACTAATTAATAAATATAATACTCTATCCTTACTATTAGATAAGGACGAACAAGTACTTAATAAAGAATATAAGAATCTAATATAGATCAGAAACCTTATCTTTAGTAGGATATTCTAATACAGACTATACTAGTAACAAGGTAGATCAAAAGTCTATAATTAGCAGCATCTTTATCCTTACAAAGGGAGCAGTATTATAGCTGAGCCGAAAGCAACAATCTGTGGCTATATTAACAACAGAGGCTAAGTATATCAGCATGTCAACTTGTTTAAAAAAAGCAATCTGGCTTACTTAATTACTCTGGGACATAGGATTCTTATAATACTTAGGAGAAAGCTAATAGACTATGAACCTCTTAGGAGATAACTAATCTGCTTTAGCGCTTATCAAGAATCTGTATATACATAATTAATTAAAGCATATTAATATCACATATCATTATATAAGGGACCTTGTATAACACAATAAGATTAAGATTAATTACATCCTAACAGATAAGATAATAGCTGACAGACTGATCAAGCCCCTTACTAGACCACTGTTTGACAACCATGTGTCTCTACTCGGATTGACAAGGTCTTAGGACAAGTCATAAGCTGATTCGGCTTGAGGGGGAGTGTTAAGAATGCATGCCAATCAGCAGACTATAGTCTGCACTATTTAGCTATACATGTACAGCCAAATATTGCCCGGTCAGGTTATTCCTAATCAGGCATAGTGCAGGATTTCATGTGCTGGTGGCACAGGATATACTACGTGATCCATGCGCTAGCAGGATCTGCACTTGGTGTGCAGATGCACTGTGATCTTACTTGACATGCAAGTTGTGACTGTTAATAGTGTCTATAGCTGTTCCTAATCTGTATACCCGTTCAACAATTATAAGAGCTTATAAAGGCTTTTAATATGCCCTAGAACTATAGCTTTCTATAGTGGCTTATAACCGCTTATTACTATAATAATTTTGTAATCTCTTTTAAGAGATCTAAGATAATTATTAATGCCTTTATAACAAAAAGGCTAAAGCTAAAAAACCTTATAATAGTTCTCGTGCTTCTCTTTATTACTCTGTAGTCTTTAGATCTAATTAATATATAGAAAAATTATATAATAAAGGCTATAAGAAGCAAAAGAGTAAGAAGGAAGCTAAGCATTATTTTAATACTTTTGCTAAAGCTAGAGAGGTTCCTTCTAGTACTAATATATTATATTCTTGCCAAAAGTACTTAGCTAGAGGCTTAAAGGCTAACTATTAGAACTTTGAATGCTCTCTTAAGAATAAGAAAAAGGCTTTTGCTGCTAAAGAAGAAGATGAATCCTCTAATAATGTGCCGGATAAGGACTATCATTAATAATAATGCGCCTATATAGTATAGCAAGAGCAACTTGATAAGGACTCTAGCAAAGAGGATACTAGCACCGGTAAGGATAAGATAATAACAAACTTTAGTATTGCCTATCAAGAATATTAGGAGGCATTTCCGTTAAATAATTAGCTGCACAGCCATCTCAAAGCTTTTAACGCTTACGCTATTAAGGAGATCCCTACAATTATTGATCTTATAGCTAAGCCAAAGGGCAAGCAGCTAAAATAGATAGCCAATTATACTAAGATCTGCGTTAAAGCGTATCTTAGCGCTAATAGTAATACTACGCAAGTTATTACTACTATTATAGAATCCGGTTTTAGCCGCTTAGCAATAAATTACAAGCTACTTAATAGCGTGCCTTATACTATTAAATCTATTAAACATCTAATTATTTGTAACATTAAAAGCAAAAAGAAGATCTCTAAGCTAGCAAAGTTCGTTCTTTATCTCTGAAGCAATAAGGGAGTCTTCTTAAAACTTAAGATCAAAGCACTTATATTTAATGACCTAAGTACTAGCCTGCTTATTAGTACTAACTATATTAAAGCCTAAAATCTAGTTTTAAATATTCCTTACTAATTAGTTATATTCTATTAATTTAGCAAGAATAAAAAGCCTATTGCTATTATTCGCCTCTAAATTACTTAAGAACTAATAGCTAACTTTATTATTTATATAAGTAAAGACTATACTATTTCTACTAACTCTATAGGCCAGGTTGCTCTCTAAATAAGTTATTCTAGTAAGGCAGACTTTCTATTTATATCCTAATATTCTAAGATATCTAATAGAGTTGTTTTAGCCACTTAAAACATAGTTATATTCTCTAATCAGGATTCTAAGCCCTATTAGATTAAGTGTAGCATTATACTTAGCATAATAAAGTTAATCTGTAACAGAAATTTTGTATATGTAGCATAAGTAACTAAGATACTAAATAGCTTTCTAGGTCAAGAGTTACAAAACTGCGTAAGCAGTTTAAAGACTTTATTATAAAAGACAGAGGACATTAGCATAAGGTAGTTAGAAGAAGTATATTAGCCTTGTTATTAATATAAACTGCCTAAGGGTATTATAGTCCTTAATTCCTTTACTTCTACTTATTAAAAGGTACACATTAATAATAAGCTGCCTTTAGATTAATAAAAACAGCTCCGAAAGCTAATAAAGCGCTTTATAATTATCTTTAATAATAGACCTAGCATAGCACGTTAGCCAGAAGAAGAGTAATTACATATTAAAGTTGCTTCTGAATTAGAACGAAATCTTAAGCCTTGACCTCCTTATTATAACGCTCTGCAAGTAAAGCAAGTAATTAATAATACTTTTAATAAAAATATCTAGCTTAGTTAGATAGTATTAATAAAGTATTCTTCTTACTCCTTATTAGTTTTTATAATCTATAAGTATACTCTAGAAGAAGCTATTAAAAAGGTAAGACCTGTAATAAATCTATAATTTCTAAATAATATTATAGAGTTAAATGTGTATCTCTTACCTCTTTAGGAAGATATCTTTACTGCTATAGCCCTAGCTACTTATATCTCTTTTATTAATTTCATATCTAGCTTTTACTAGCACTTTATATATTCTGATAACTAATATTAAACTGTAATAGCATTATATCAAGATCTGGAGCTATTTCACGTCGCCCCTATAGGCTTTAAGAACTCTCCTGCTTATAACTAACGCACTTTTAAACGACTACTTACTAAATTGCTTTAAAAGATTATTAATATCTATATTAATAATATTAATATCTTTATAAGAGGGCCTTTTAGTCAGCACCTATATAATTTAGATGCTGTATTTCAACGTTTTACTAATGCTAGTTATACTTTTAAAGCTATAAAGACCTATCTTAGCTTTTAAGAGCTTATAGCACTTAGGAAACTCGTTAACAGACTTAGATATTTAATAGTAGAAGAGAAGCTTATAGCTATAGCTAAATAGGATATCCTTAAGAATAACTATAACCTTGAACACTTTATTAGCTTCATAGGTTAGCACTACTAATAAGTTCCTTATTTTGCGTAATATGCTAAGACGCTATAACTACTTAAAATAATCATCTTTTAAGGCCCTAAAAGAGAGAAGAGATCTCTATTAAAGAAGCTGCAGAAGAGAAAAGGCTATAAAGTAAAGAAATTCAGAGAGCTTTAAAAGAATAAGTATATTGCTACATTTTAAGACCTTAAAAACGCGTTTACTAAGGCTATAGATATCTTACACTATTTTGATCCTGCAAAAGTGCTATATATATTTCTTAACACATTAAAAAAGCTTGGTTTCAGCATTACTATATACTAACTTAAAGACGCAAAAACTAAAGACCTTCTTAAGCCCTTAAAGATAATGCTAAGGCTTATTATCTTTCTCTCAAAGTGCTTAATATCTACTAAACGCAATTATTAGCTAACAGATCTAGAGCTATCTGGACTTGTGTAAGCAGTTCAGCATTTACAAATCTATATTAAGCAGACAAAGACTATTATTTACATCAACTATTAAGCAAATCTAGTAATCCTAACAGCGAGATCCCTGCGTATATAATCTCCTTTCAAGATAAATACTTACTAATAAGGATAGGCCGTGTTTCTAAGCTAGTATTAAGATAATCTAACTGTCATTTATAAAGAAGGTTAAGATATAGTTGTTCTAAATGCCTTATCTAGACTCTTAGTCAAGCTTTATAGCTAGCATTAACCTGAGGAAGAGAAACAGGCCTATCTTAGCATAGTACTACTTAGATTAGATAACACAGAGCTTGCCCAACTTTATAAAAAAGTTAAAAAGGAGTTTAGCAAGCTATTTAAGCAGCTTTAGACCTTACTCTTATTAGCTCCTAATCTCTAACAACTACTTAATAAATTATACGCCTTACTTTATCAAGAAAATAGCTCTGATTTAGTCTAAATTAACGTATAGTAAGCTAAGCTGCGCTTTATTATCCCTTAAAGCTTTAGAAAAGTAATGCTTAAGGCCATACATAATAATTAGCTTTATAGCGGCTATACTAGGCTATATAAAGCGCTCACTAATATATAGTAGCCTAAGATAAGTAAGGAGATTCTTAATTACGCATGCTACTATATAAGTTGCAGAATAAATAAGCTATACTATATAGGCTTTGTACTATTATTAAAGCCACTTCTAATGCCTCTGCAATCTTTTTACTCCTTAATAATAAATTTTATTACTAATTTATCCTCTAAGGATGGCCATAATATAATACTTATTATTATAAATTAATTCTCAAAACGTGTTGCTTTCGAAATAGGGAAGAAGGCGTAATCAGCTAAGGATTAGGCTAAATACCTTTGAGATAACGTTTTCTGTAAAAGAGGTTATAACTTACTTAATATTATTACTACTGATTAAGACGCTTGATTTACTGTTGTATTATAGAAGAGAGTATTTAAACTAGCTAATACTTAACTAATCTATATTATAGCGTATTATTTTTTAATAAATAACTAATTAAAACGCATTAACTAAGAGCTAGAAATAGTACTATATTTTTACGTTAATATTATACAAGCTAACTAGAAGAAGTTCTTATATACTATCAAGTTCTACTTTAACAGTAACTACTCTTCTGTTGTTACTTAGACCCTATTTTAAGTCATCTACGGCTTTACTCCTAGCACTTAACTAATACTGCTAATGCTAGAAGCGCTAGAATAGTTAGTATAAGAGCACAAAGCTACTAGAGACATAGCTGCTAAAGAGCTTCAGATTGCTACAGAAGTAATAATGAACAGAGCAATACAAGATTAATCGTTTGACTCTGGCTAGGCTAGGCTACGCCTTTCGCTAAAGAGCTACTCACTGCCTTCTACACACAAGTTTGCACTCTCTCCACGCTACACTAGAGCTTTTCGAATCCTCAAGGCTATTGGCAAGGGCAACGCGCTGCGAATAGACCTGCCTGCGGCCTAGAAAATGCACCAAGTGATCAGTAAGATCCATCTCGACCCTGCTCCGAACCCTGATGATGATCCCTATCAACAAAACCTCCCCCCTCCGCTAGATCACATTGACGAACAAGGAATAGAACAATAGAAGGTGGAGAAGATAGTTAGTAAGCTCGTTGATGACAAGGCAATATTATACAAAGTTAGATAGGAAGGATATGAAGCTGAAGACGACACTTAGGAGGATCTAACGGCGCTAGAGC
>NW_006913653.1:0-9839 GCF_000464535.1 Endocarpon pusillum Z07020
AGCGTCCTTGGATGGCTTGTAGTTTGTTTTTGATGCCCTTTCTATGCCCTATCGTACCCTCCGGGGCGTACCAGGCGCTACAGCCGTAGAGTAGCGCTGGTCGAGTGGCTAACGCGTACACCTGGAGCCCTGAGGAGACGGAGGAGCCCCAGGTAGAGCCGGATAGTGTTTTTAGGGCGCTTAGGTGGTGGATGTCACGGCTGCCATGCTTGTCGCCCGCTAGCGCTAGGGCGCCGGGTATTGATTAGCACTAGACGTTAGTAAGGGGCATGCTTGCTATATAGAAGCGACCCCAGGGCCCTCACCGTCGACTCTTCAGTCTTAGGATAGCACTCAACATGGGCTGAAGATCTCGCGCACTCGTCGCCTGCTTCCAACGTGACACGTGACATTGAACCGCCCGCGCTTCGACTGCGCGGAGGTGAGGTTTCCACTGTAACGCCGGGTCGAGCTGGACTCTGAGCACCCTGACGTCTAACTTAGGGTCGAGGCTTGCGTTTATAGAGGGTAGTGACAGTTTAGCTAGCATATTAAATCTCTTGGGCGTACGAGAGAAGTGGATCAGGTCATATTTGGACGGATCGAAGGAGGACCCGTGGCGGGTCGCCCACGACTCGCATGCGAGGTAATTAATTACTTTAATCAACGCTATTTATATAATAATTATATTCATTAATAATATAAGGTGTTAAACAGGTATACAGATTAGGAACAGCTATCGACACTATTAACAGTCACAACTTACATACAGAGTAAGATCATAGTACATCTGCACACCAAGTGCAGATCCTGCTAGCGCATAGATCACGTGGTATATCCTGTGCTACTAGTACATGAAATCCTATACTATACCTGATTAGGAATAACCTGACCGGGCAATATTTGGCTGTACGTATATAACTAAATAGTACAGACTATAGTCTGCTGATTAGCATGCATTCTTAATAATAGTTATATTTATTTATTGTCAATCTGAGTAGAGACACATAGTTATCAAATAGTGATCTAGTAAGGGGTTTAGTTAGTTTGTCAGCTATTATCTTGTCTATTAGGATATAGATTAATCTTAATCGGATGCCTGCGAATATTCTGCTACTTTCTAGCGTGAATTGGCCGAGGCGGACCTCAGTTTCCCTATCTTGAAGGAAGTCCTTGACCCAGTTAGTGATCTTTAAGGGAATCCGTCTCTTTCGAAGGTTATGAATGAGTCTTTCGTGAGAAACGTGGTCAAAGGCACCAGAGACGTCAAGGCTAAGTAATGAAGCCACCCTGTGGCGTTTAGCCCCCCATATAGTGTGGATTTTGTTAGTGATTAGTTCCCTGTGGCGTTTAGCCCCCCATATAGTGTGGATTTTGTTAGTGATTAGTTGGAGGGCTGTTTCAGTGGATCTCATTCGCCTTGCTCCCATTTGAGTGTCCGGGAGAAGAGAGTGCTTTTCAGCTGCGAATCGGATGCGTTCCGCGATCACCGCTTCTAACGCCTTACCTAGTGTGTTAAGGAGGGCAATAGGGCGATAAGCTTTCGGGTTAGAGTAGTCAGGTTTCCTAGGTTTGCGGATAATGACTGTGGTGGCACGTTTGAAGGCTGAGGGGTGGACTCCTAGATGGTAGTATGCGCTAAACAGGCGAGTAAGTAGCTCCGGTCGCTTGTTAGCAATTGTATGGACGACCCGGTTAGGAATGCTGTCGGGCCCCGGGGCATTATCCTTTTTAGATTTTAGGACAGCTCGTATGATCTCCGATTGTGTCAGTTCAGGCGGAATGTCTATAGGTTCTGGGTAGGTAAAGCTCTAGATGTCGGAAAGATCCACCTGACGAGGCGGGGGGAAGTGGCAGTTGCGGAGTAATTCAGCTTTCGCCTTAGGTTCTGAGGCGGTTGCTCCGTTCCTATAGAGAGTAGGGAACGAGGCTTGTGTAAAGATCCCCTGAGATCGTTCTCGCCCACTTGGCGGTCCGCCATAGCTTTTCCTGCGATTCGCCTGCTTCTCGCATGCGTTGTCTGAACTCCGTACGTTTAGCTTTAGCTATCACGTTGCCCTTCTTATTGCGGGCTCTAGTGAACGCCTCCCAGGCTTGTTCCGTACGGACGACATTATAGCGACGGCGTAATCTTCGGGAGAGCTTAATAGCCTCTGAGCACTCTGTGGTCCAGTATGATTTCGAGAATGAGCTAGGGCGCAGTCATGGAGTAGACTCGTCGATCGCTTGTTTTATTAAGTTTGTTAGCGCGTCAGTATACCTATTAATCTCCTCTCTATTATAGAGAGGAAGAGAGTAAAGAGGGGCTGTTGTTCTGTCTAGCGAGTCTAAGAACTTTTTCTGGTCCATCTCCTTCCATGCTCTTCGCCTGCGAATAGAATGTAATTCGGGGGCGGTTTGCCATTCCCATTCTGTTGAGACTGGGAGGTGATCTGACCCTTGTTCTAGTTCGGATGCAATTCTACAGCCTGTTAGTTGATTTAGTAGGGAGTCTGTAAGAAAGATGAGGTCGATAGTAGTTCTTTGGGCAGATCGTCCTGAGTGAACGTCTCTGGTGATAGTTCCAGGGGGGAGCGCAAGCGAGACGCTTGCATCGCGCGTGTGACTCAGTAGCGTGTCAGAGAGGAGATGTTGATGCGGATAAGAAGGACCACACCAGAACGGGTGGTGTAGATTAAAGTCGCCTAGAAGGATGTGCTCTCCTGGCATGCTGAGGGCATGGGGGAGCGTATCGAGCGTGCCGCGGTTCTCCGTGTCGCTGTGGTGGGTAGGAGGAGGGTTGTAACAGTTATGGATGTTGATCGTACGCGAGTCGCCTGCAATTCGCAGGGTAACTGTGACCAGACGTCTAAGTGGAAGATTTCTGTCTAGGAATCTGTCCTCGATTCCTTAGCTCTTAGATCAACTGGGTGGAACCCGCTATTGGCCGGGTTGTAGATAGCGCTACTAACGGGGTTACGCCATGGTTCCTGGACTGCTACCACGTCGTACGCATTGATTCCCGGGTCCTGGAGGAGAGGGGCAAGGACTTTTAGTCTAGATTTGTTGATATTGTATTGAAGGACTCGGAAAGTGCATGTCATTAGGAGGGTTGAGAGCAAGTGACTTCGATATCAGGGTCCTCCATGTTCACCTCGGGGAACGCTTGCGATTCGCAGGCGGGTGTTATGCTAATAGCCTGTGATATGCTGAGGGGTGTAGTGCCTAAGGTCTGTGGTTGGCTGGAAGGAGTCGAGGTCTCGATCGGAGAGATAAAGGAGTGAATCGCCCCGAAGTCGATATCAATAGTGGCCGCTTTAGCTGGGCGGCCTACAGGACGGGCTATCTTTCTCTTTTTGCCTCCTTCTACAAGGGTCTATCCTGTAGGTGATCCTGAGTCGAGAGGGCAGCTGTAGTTAGATGTTTGAGAGCTGGGGATGGATGGGAAGGTAAGGGGAGGAGGGGAGGGAGAGGAGAGGGGGGGAGAAGGGTAAAAGAGCGGTTTCTGGCTCCTCACAATGGCAGCGCGTTCCGCGTCTTTAATCCGGGCCGGGCAGGCGAATGACCACGCTTTGTGGTTCCCGCCAGAGCACGCAGCGCAGCGCCTGCGAATAGCCTGCGAGTCAGACGGAGGAGTGCAGTCTTGTGTTCTGTGGCCTAGTCCGCAGTGTCCGCATTTTACCTCATTCTTGCATGAGATGCTGGTGTGGCCGTCGTATCTTTGACAGTTATAGCATTGGATAATGCGGCTTTTCTTATCGAATAGCTCTGTAGTCTTGATCTTGTATTGCAGGATGACCCCTTCGGAAATCATGCGGTTCGCATGCGATGAGCATGCGACCTCGACGATTAAGGAGGAGAAAGCCTTGGATTGATCGAGCCTCTTAAGCCAGGAGGCTCTTTTGATTAGGAGGCCAGGATGGAGCTTCTTGTTCTCAGCCTCAATATTCCTAGCTAGGAGGTTAAGGTCGTGTCCTTCTTTTCCAGCGGTACTGACACCATGAATAAGTACGGTGAAGGGTCGGACATGGACCTTAGCCGATGGGCAGATCCTATTGGTCCAGTTGAGGTTTGATTGTAGGCGTGTCTTGGCTATAAGAAATTATTATAAAATAATGATTAGAAATAATAATTTATAAACTAATATAAATAATTATAAAAGTTATTAATTATAATATCTCTTAAAATTATATATTAAAATATATATATATTATTTTATTTAATATCTATTTAGTCCTTATTTATAAGGCTATACAGACAGCTACCTAGTAAGAGAAAAGCCTAATAAGGAAAATCTAAGACTTACTAGACTAGGTAAGCACAGCTATTATAATAAGGGTCTGAGATTACTTTGTAAGGCGCTTTTGCCTTACCTGTGTTTCACCTATATATTTGTTGCTCCCTCTTATATGATTACTCTTTTAATTATATACCGAATATCTTAGAGAGTTTTAACCTCTATTATTATTACTCCTCTAATGCATTAAATACTCTATACCTTCTTAACTCCTTCTCTGTTATCTCTTTTATAGTACGAAATTGCTTTAGGATCCCTATGTAGATAAATTAGCGAGCCACGTGCTTTGCGCATGCGGGTTAGAAGAGGATCTCGCTTATACGCTCTGTTCTGCAGGCAGCTAGCATGCCTACTCTGTTATATCTTAGGCAGTATAGCAGGATATAGTAAACTATTTATATATACTAGCTATAGGCATAAACAGAGTTAGTATCTAGTACTTAAATAACTGCTAATTATATATTTAAGCCTATAACCTCTGTCCGCATTAAGAATAGTGCTATTGCCTCTGTATTTGTTAACCCTATATATAGCATATAAGTGTCCTGCTCTTAAGGAGTAGACCAGATTATTACTTATAGCCAGCCTCTCCTTCTTTGTAATATAGCTGCCCACCTCTTCTTCTACTCAAGATTACCTTATTTAGTAAGTAGGTTCCTTTCGTTAGGTGATCTTCTTAGCCTAGGTGATTAAGGGTCCTGGCCTCTGCCCTACAGTATTTGGTAAGCCTGCATTACGCATGCGGTTTGCCTGCAGCGCTGCCCCTTTGCTATCTACTCGCGCATTTCTTGGATTCTCTGTTATGCTTTAGCAGCAGCATTCTCTCTGCTAGTCCTTAGCCTGCGGCATGGCCGTAATAAGTGTGCATTTCATATATAATCTTATATAGCATTAGCTGTTCTAGTAATCTCTTTTTTTACCTAATAGTCTTTTGTTTTAATTGTGTAATATTGCTTTATATCTATAATATAAATATTAATTAGTAAGATCTAGGTTTCCTTTTCTAGCGCTACTTTAGGCGTTCACTTATATTCCTTTATAATACAGTAAAGGCAGCTATTCTAAACCTTTTTAAGTAATTTAATTACAGCTTTTACTAACACTTCTCTTACGCCTTATATACTTAAATCTTACTCCTGTATACTATATAGCAGAGTAGGCCTGACTACTACTATATATAGTAGTCGCGAGTTACATATTAATAGTCTTTAAGTAAAGGTAACTAGTCTTATTAAGACCTTAAAGGCTATAATACCCTTATAAGTTATATATATTATATATTTATTCTAGATAAGCCTAAGATTTAATTATACTCTTAGTACCCTAATTGCCTTATTCTTAATTATTACTTAATAGCCACTTATCTAGATAGTTAATATAAGGTCCTTTTGTATATAATATTTACTTTATATAAAGTATATTAATTAATACTTGTTAGAGGCAAACTTAGCATTATATGCTTTTGCCTAGCGTTAACATTATAAATAAGCTATAGTTAGCCTGTAATAATTTTATTATACGCTTTTACTCTATGTTACTAAGTAAGTATTATCTATAAAGCTAAATCCTAGTATTCTTTTTTCTAGGTCTTAGAACTATTCTAGCAGACTAGATATAAAGAATAGAAATAAGATTAATAAGAAAGGGGAGCCTTATAAGATGCCTATATTAGTCTTAATCTAGTTACTTTTATATTCTGTATATATAATACGCATGCGCCTTATATATAGAAAATATATAACTACTTAAATAAGCTAATCTAAGAGGCCCTTTTGCTTAAGAATATCTAGCAGTTTATTATAAGAGATATTATTAAAGGCCCCTGAGAAGTCTAGGCTTAACATTAAAACTATACTCCTTAATTATGCCTATTACGTAGTCTAAACATATAAGGTTAGCAGGCCTATTACAAAAGCTATAGATTTGTCTCTTCTTGCCTCTATTTAGGTCTAAGAGAGCAGAGAGTATTATTTTACTATATTACTTAAGCAAGTCGTAAGGATCTTCTTGACAACCTTTACTAGCGTGTTCTCTAGGGCAATTAGTCTATAGCTGCCGGGTAATAAGTAGTCCTTCTTGCTCTCTTTATACAAAACTATTATAATTAATTTCTTATACTATGTTAGAAGCGTATTATGTATAAAGACTATGCAAATATTATACGCTAATTTAGCTATAATTTCTAGGGCGATTTCCTTAAGAACCTTATTTAGGATGCTATCCAGCCCTATAGCCTTCTCGCTTAAGAGCCTATTAATTATCGCTAGTACTTCCTTTGCTAAGACAAAGCTATTAAGTACTAAAGCCTGATTCGCCTAAGTTATGTATATAGGCTATAAGGGGTTCGCAGGGCTTACTAAGGGTGTCAGGAAGAATTTCTCTGCCAGGATTTAGGCCTTTTTGTTGTCTAACATAGTCAGCTCGCCTTTCTTATTCCGCCGCAGGGTAAGGATATAAGGATCAGTGTGCGGCTTTCCTGCTACTCACCTGCTTTACCAGAAGAGCCTTTAGAGCTTATCATTCCTCTATTGTTTCTTAACATTAGTTAGGTCATTAATTAGGCGTCTCTAGTTCGCTCTTAATACCTACTATATCTCCTTCTTTAGCTCTTTAGAAGAGCATCTAAAGCTATAAAGGTCTCTTTATTTATAAGTAGTAGTATACCTACGTCTTGCATACTTTATATATACTAATAGTATACTAGCTTTAAGAGACTAACTTAGGCGTGTCCTTAGGCTTAGTCTAGCTCTAGGGTAGTATTATAATAGTAAGGTCTCTAAAGCTTCTTAGATGCTTTATAACAGGCTCTTTATCTGATCTTATTAAGTTTAGTGTAATGCTTCTATAAGGCCTTCTTTGTCTAGCTTTATAAGTATAAATCACGTGCGTTTTGCTAACAATCCTTGTGGCGCTTAAATGTCTAGATCTATCCTAATAAGGATGTAGTCTTATAGCAGGGCCCAGCGCTCTTCTAGGCTGCAGAAGATTACTTAATTACTTAGTACTTATAACGTAAATATAAGATTAATTATTAAGCTATAAGTACCTTTTCTTTAGGTTGCTTCCCCTCTTAGGGTCAGCAGTCTAAGGTTACAGTAATTAGCTTTATTAAGCAAGTAATTTATACCCTATTCATATATAGTACTAGTGCCTCTTTAAGCAAGATAATAGGTATTAAAGTCTTCTAGTAGTAGGACCTTTCCCTTAGCCTTACTAAGGGTATAGGCTATATATCTCTATTTATATATATATGGTCCGCCTACTCTTAGGTTATATATATTCAGAATTATTAGCTTGCTATTTTGGGTAATTAAGGCTAAACTTGCTATATTTAGGCTATATTACTTCCGCCTTTAATTTGCTATACTTACGTCTCGCCTTATTATAAAGCATACCCTAGTTTTAAGGCAGGCTTTATAAGTCAGTTTATAAGGCTTAGAATAGTAAGTAAACTAAGTATATCTATTAAAAATTAGCTTTTAAATTACTAGGACTTAAGGTTATATAAAGTTATTAAAAAGGGCGTGGCTTCCTTATAAGTTACTATTACTATAGTTGTATTAGATAACTAAGAGTCTATAGCTTATTTAGGCTTAGGTTAATATTACTTGCCCTTATAATTATTATACTTCTTATTTATAATGCAGATGTGTTATTCTGATTAATAATAAGCCTTTGCTAGAAGAAGCTTTTTGCTATCTACTTAATATAAATGAGTCGTCTAGTACAGCGTTAGTTATTATTTATGTCAAAGGATTAGGCTCTTGTCTTCTTGCGTAAGATTAGTATCTATTTATCGCCCTACGCTTGTTGGCCTAGGGCTAGCTATTTTGTTTCTGCGCTTGTGCCACATGCTATAGCTATATATATGCTATACGCCTACACGTATAGTGCGATTCGTCTGCGCTAGATACCTTCGTAATACGATTGATAAGATAGGCATGCCCAGCTCTGCCATGCCCTGTGCTGCTTGCTGCAGTTGGCATATAAGACTCTCTTAGTTATACACTCTAACGTGGCATGTTGACCCGCATATTGTGCGTAGCGCGCCTGCTTCCTGCATGCGTATTGGGTGTAACCCTACTGCTAGCACTTGAAGCATTGTGTGATCTAAAGAGACTTTTCAAACAGCTGCGTTTCAAATAGCTAGGCGTCCATGATTAGCCCTCTGCAGAGTGTTATGCGTTGCATCTCTTCTGTCAGGAATCCTATTATCAGAGATCCCCTTGTCTTAATGCGCTCTTTGTATACGTCTCGCATGCGTTATACAGACGTTTTGTAAGAGTAGAGCCATCTAATTCTTATAATCTAGAGCTCTAGGGCGATGGATTCAGAGGCTTTACAGATAGCCTACGCTAAAAGTGCATTATTAGCCTCTTTTCTTGCTACTACTAGCACTAATAAAGGTACCCCTAGTATCTTAACTTAATAGTCCCTCTTAAAGATCTTAAAGTCCTTAGTAGAGAGAGGGCCTATGCCTTATCTTTTACAGCTTTTATTAATAGAGATATATTAATATTATTACTATATAGCACCTGAACTGCTGCTACTCCTAATATTGTTTTCTTAACTTCTTTTTAAGTATTTCCTTATTTAGTAACCCTTTTGTTTAGAGTGCTTAGACTCTGACTATATAATTAATAAGGGGGGTTATAAGCAAACCGCCTATTGGCCACATCCTTATTGCAGTGATGCTTGCCTAGGTCGCGCCTTAGGATTAAGGGTTAGGTATAGCCTTAGGAGAGATCTTTAGTAGTGCTTTAATATAGTCAAGCCTTGCCTTAACCCCTTCTCCTGCGTTTTTATGCGCGTTCCCTGTAGTACGCGTTTAATAATTATGTTAAGCTGCTCCACTAGCTCTCTTCTGCTTATTGCCACTTCGGTGTTATTTTCCTCTTCTTTTTTGAGACCCTTAGAGTAATATCTATCAAGTCTTTCTTTATTTGTTGCTAATTAGCGTAGCTTTTCCTTTCCTGATGTTCTTCTCCTTCTCTGTTCGTCTGTCCCCCTAGGGAGCATGCTTAACGCGTGCGAGCCGCACACGTTTTGCTGCTGTCTCCCCGGATAGCTATAGCTTTACTCCGGCTTTATAAGCCTTGTTCTTATTGTTACTTACTTGTTCGCTTTAGAAGATTTACTTTGCACTCGTTTAAGCTCTTCTTTATATTAAAATATATATAAAAGTACTAAGCTCTAGAATATAATAAAGTAATTAAGGAAACTTACTAAAAATATTATAATTATTTATAAGAGCCTACGTCTAAAGCAGAAAACATATATAAAAAAGCAAGATAAAGAAAAGTTAATATAATTTATAAGTAAAAAACTATATCTTTTTATAATAAGATTAAAAAAGTTATAAATACTAAAGAGAGAATATAATAACTAACAAAATAAGTAAGAAAAAAGATAAATATATTAAAGAAACCTTCTTAACTATTATAATTAGTTATTAAGTATAATAATTAAATATAAGTTATTATAAAGCTATCTAATAAGCTTAAAGTATTATAAGAGAAGTTCTTCTCTTTACCTTAACTAATAAATCTAGAGGATCTTTGAGATATAGACTATTCTAAGCTAT
>NW_006913653.1:11511-15009 GCF_000464535.1 Endocarpon pusillum Z07020
TTATTAAGACTAAGTTTCTTCTTGCCTTTAAAGCTGTTTACTTTAATATAATAATAGCTAAAAACATCAAAGCTAGCTTTTAAGGTACTAGTCTTATGCTATATAACCCTTAGGCTATCTTATTTAAGCTTAATATTAAGTTACAGACACTAATACTGACTAGACCTCCTCTTTCTTAGGCTGACTTATAAGTCCCTTAGACACCACATAATTCTAATAATACTGTTTCATAATTAGAGCATGTACGAAATCGGATTACTAGATATTAAGGAAGCTCTCTAACTAGTGTTTTTTCAGCTATAAAGTAATTAGTAAAGGGTATAAAGCTAATTACTTATTAAATAACTCTTTTGTATAAGGAGGTCTGTACGCTTTATAAGGCTAATAAGGCTCTTGCAAAGCGTTAGAGGGCTAAAAAGACATGCGTACAAGCTAGAGGTGCACTTACTATAGAGGATGCACATAGTTTAATTAAGCAGAAAGAGATTGTATGATCGCAGTTAAGTAGAAGGTCAGTAGAAGAAGATGTTACGCAGACTAGGTCATTAGGTTTATAGCATTGTAAGAGATGTGGCAAGACTAATCATAATGTATGAACCTGTTAAGAGGTTAAAGAGACATCTAAGAAAAATAGTAATATAGAAGATAATTGATTTTCTTGTGTTATGACATAGCTGTTGATTGAAGACGAGCTTTGTCAACTGTGTCACATGCGTGGAAAAATGATCGTCGAAGCTTTGATGATATAGGCAGTTCTTGGAGGGACTGGCCTGACCGCAAAGCAGTAAAGCGTAGGCGCCTCTCAGATCAGGCAAAATCTGGGCATAGCAAAATTCTTTCTATTTCATTGTGAAACCGGTGTTTTTGTGGAGCCTTAACTAGAGAGTTCATTGAATGGGTACAGTGCGTGGAGCTAAACTTAAAACCGTAAGCGCTGTTTATTGTTGACACATCTCAATATCTCTAAGAAATGCACATTGAACAGGACTTCGATTTCGCACATCACTGTACTAATGGCGGACTAGTGTGAAGGCCAAACTGCCAATTCAATTTTCTTGGCGGACCATGAAAGCCAACGGCCAATTCAATTTTCAACTCCGCTGCCACTGCTCAGGGAGTCATTGTCAGACGCCTGCATGGCAGGCCTGTCACGCCAAGATGGTTTAGAGTAGATGCCCTTTGGGCGCCCCTTGTTGGGCACGTTAGAATCGAGACACTTCACTCACATTACGATCTTGACTTTTGCTCGTTGTTTTCGCGCCTATCAGACGAGAGTGTCTGATGGTCATTGATTGATTGATTGATTCTTACACCGATGTGGTCCTGGCCTATGGCTGGTCTATGCGGGGGGGAGATACTATGTACACAGAACTGAAGTCTAGAGGAGTATATCGTAAGGAAACCTTTCAAGGGAGAAAACCTTGCCGCCAGTGGGTAGACGGCTACTTAGGGGCGCTCCAGCGGCGGGCGTGAATAACCTAGGTTATATTCTTAAAAAGGCTCTTGGAACGATTCTTGAATAAGCTCTTAAATATGCTCTTAAAATGGCCTTTACATTACTAGTTCCAAAATAGGGTTAGATGTACTCTTGAATCAGTCCTGGATTCGCCGTTGGATTACCAGTAGCCCTTGAACTGGCCCTGAATGTACCCTTAGGTGGACCTCTAATTAATCTCGAATCAGCTCTACGTGTGTTGTTAAATCAACCCTCCATTTGGCTAAATAAGTATGGCGATAGGATAAAGAAAGACAGAGAGAGGAAGGGATATCTGTTAGGGATGCCAAGAGGTGCAGATAAATGAGATGGTTATGGACCTTACGAGGGAATTCCCTCTGTAATCCAGTCTTCTGACGCATGCTATGCGGGAGGTGCACAGTCCATCGTCCTGGCATTGATGTTAGGGTGCTCCATACCTCCGCAGACCACTGCGCCAAAAGGACAGAATGGTTATACTATTCCTGGCATTCCTGACAATATCCTGCTTCTAATGCTGTTTCTGTAACCATGATTAGTTAGTTCATTTAGTCCTTAATTGATATAAGATCTGACGTTCAATTTATAAGTCCTGAAGCTGCGTAAGATCTACTCCGTAGTTATGCTGTTCTGACTCAATATCTCGTCAATCTGTTCTGCAGTCGAAAATTCATAGTCCGCCAAGAAGATTTAATTGGCAGTTTGGCCTTCAAAGTCCGCCGTACTCCGGGCTCCCCAATTTTCATAAGAAGCATGGTTGGCCGTTCACTGTTTCGCTGTTTACTTCACCAAGATCTACAATTCTAGGCATGCTGCTTGATCGTTCTTTTGGGGAGTACATGCCACGGCAACATTGATGTCGTTGGTTGTGGAAGCTCATAAAAGTCTGATCAATGTCGGCCTCCGCGCGGCTTCCAATGCCTTCGTCACCCATCTCCCAACAGGTATCGATGGACAGGATAAAGTCCAGAAATATGTCGAGCGTGCTCAGATACGGCTCGAGCACCGTGTGTTTTGTAACAGAGCGTCACTGAGTCCTGGCTAATGTCGTGTCAGCGTCCCTCCATGAGCCGAAATCACTTCTCGACGGCCAGGTCGTAGCCATCAAGGACAACATCTGGACTGCACGATTCCCAACGTCATGTGCCTCAGGCATATTGCAGGGTTTTCAAAGTCCAGTTGATGCAAATGTTGTCAATGCACTCGAGCAAGCAGGTGCAATGGTGATCGGAAAGACGAATATGGACGAGTTTGGCATGGGGTCGCATTCTACAAATTCCTACAAAGGCGGCGTCCGGAATAATGCCGTCCCTGGATTGCATAGGTCAGCAGGTGGCAGTTCAGGTGGAAGCGCGATGGCTGTACTCAACAATCAATGTCGAGTTGCTTTGGGTACAGACACTGGCGGGTCAGTCAGACTGCCAGCTGCTTACACTGGGCTTATCGGCTTCAAGCCCTCCTATGGACGACTATCTCGACACGGTGTTGTTCCATACGCAAATTCTCTGGATACGGTGGGCATAATTGGGAGAGATGCCGAGGATATCCTTCGGACCTTCAGTAGGCGTACAGCAGCCCAGATTATCCACCCCAAGATTGACATCTACCAGGAGAACTAGACAGACCAGATACCCGCGACCCAACCTGCATCAATGCGGCTACTAGAAGACGAATCGCAGACCTCAAATCAGCTAGGTTCCGTCAACGCTCTGGTTCCACGATTCGGCTCATCCGAAAACCCTCTCCTCAGCGGGTGGAGAACTCCAAATTCCCCTTCAGCCGACGTCGACGGTGCCCGGGTCTAGTCGGCCGAACCGACTGGGCACAAGTCATCGGCGTTCCCGCCGAATACAACATCGCAGAGTTGAGCGACTCCGTCCGAGAAGCCTGGAACCGAACCCTCAGCCAACTCGAGGCGCGGGGCCACACCATCGTGCCCATCTCCCTCCCCACCACCAAAGCCGCCCTCTCCGCCTACTACGTGCTCGCGCCTGCCGAAGCCTCCTCTAACCTCGCCAAATACG
>NW_006913653.1:15073-178743 GCF_000464535.1 Endocarpon pusillum Z07020
AAAACGGTAGGGCTACAGGGTCTTTCTGCACCATCGTGCCCATCTCCCTCCCCACCACCAAAGCCGCCCTCTCCGCCTACTACGTGCTCGCGCCTGCCGAAGCCTCCTCTAACCTCGCCAAATACGACGGCGTCCGCTACGGCGTCCGCTGCTCCAATTCAGAGACTCAGCCCGACCAAACCCCAACCTCGCCCCTCTACTCCCACACCCGCGGCGCCGGCTTCGGTGACGAGGTCAAACGCCGCATCCTGCTAGGAACCTACTCCCTCTCCTCCGCAGGGATAAACAACTACTTCATCCAAGCCCAGAAGATCCGCCGCCTTGTCCAACGCGAGTTCGACTCGGTCTTCAGGTTTCCAAACCCCCTCCGTACACCTACCCTCACTCCCCCAACCGAAACGGGCGTAGACTATATCATATGCCCCACCGCGCCCACTCCGCCCCCTCGGCTGATTGACTTGAAATCCTCAACCCCCTTCGACGCCTACATGAACGACGTCCTTACCGTGCCCGCCAGTTTGGCTGGCCTGCCGGCAATCAGCGTGCCAGCCCCGGTGGCCCCGGAGTCGAGAGACACAGATTTCGCAAACGTGGGGATACAGGTCATCGGTCAGTATGGCGATGATGAGGCGCTGGTTAGGTTCGTACATGTGGAGTTACAGGCTACTGATAGGGAGGTGATGCATTATAAGAGGTGGGGGAAGAAGAGATTCTTGTAGGTTGAGCTGGATTGTGGACGGCGGAGGGGGATGTGTCCGCTTTTTGAAACCAAATCTCTGCCACGGATACACATTCGTTCGTTGATTGCTTGTGTAGACGTATCGTGGAAATACAGGTGGACGATATATATCTCTCACAAAAGGGAATTTACCAGCACCGGTACGATTATCCAAAATTATGCGAATCCGAGACGAAGCATATAGACTCACGGCGATTGCCTCTCAGACACTTGGTATGAAGTATTCTTCCATTGCCAAGAAATGCCTACAATGCGACTTCGCCTGTGTAATGACCTTAAAGACTCGGTATTACAGGAAGCTGTTTACCGTCAAGTGTATTGCCTGTTGGAAGAAATGGAACAGGGACTTCGTGAGATCTTAGGCATGGTTGAGACGCCAGCATCCTAGAGATGCTACCATGCTCACTACCAGATACTCAATATGAATTCAAGTATATTCCAAGCATATTCAGAGTGCGTTCAGGGTGCGTTCGGAGGGCGCTCAGAGGGTATTCGGAGTGCGTTTGGAGTACGTTTGAGTACGCTCTGAACGCGCTCTGAGCGTTGGAACGCACTTGATGTATTGCTAGCGCATTTCTTAGATGGGCAAACGTTTCAAATGCTATTCAAGTGCGTTTAAGTGTGTTGAAGGTGGGTTGAAGTATGGTGAAGTGGATTCAATAGAATTCTTGAAAAGGGATATTTTAAAAAGGGTTAGTTATATGTAAATCTTGAAACCTTAAATTTGGAATTATTTAACCATTTTGTGTATTATTTTCGAACTGACTCTTTGTATCTTTTCAATAAATAACTAACTAGGTTTAAAAATATATAATTTATCATCTCATCTCTCCAATGTGAGAGCACCGCCAAGCTCGATCAACTGGCTACAAAGTGCAGTAAGTTTAGAAATGCCGCCCGCGGGAATCATCTTTCTAATTGGATAAAGTTCCCCTTTCCTGCCTCTTGAGTTCACGGTGGAAAATAAGCAATGCTTTAGCCTGCCAAAGCTGCAGGATCTTGCCAAGCTGTACCCCATCAAAAAACAGAATGCACACACAGAATGCACACAGAATTTGCAGAAAATGCACACAAAATGCACAGAATTCGCACGCAGAATGTGCAGAAAGAGCGCACAAAATAATATTTCTATCCTTCTATCCTTTTGTTTTTTCTAAAAAAAAGTTACACCTAGTTGAATAACTAACAGAGAGCATGCTAGTATCAGCAAGAAGTGACTTTTCAAGCGTCCGCCAAGTCTCGCACAGGAACGCCATGATTACTAACTTTGATGGCGGTCCGAGAGACTCAGGAGCCTTTTTTGGGCCAGATAGCAACCAATGACACCCTTCTAGGACCTCCGCACCCATTACTATATCCAGATACATTATGCAGCACCGCTCGAAACACAGTCAATCATGTGTAACGACCTCGCGCAAAACGCGTAGATAAAATGGGAAGCAGAAGACGCAGTCATAATCGCCAAGAGTGCATCCCCGAGGTGGACAAGCCATACGCTGCCAGTCGCAGTATAGATGAAGAAGATGCTCCCGCTGCTGGAAGAGGCATAGATGACCAACAGTAGCGACGGTGAAAACCGACCTGAGGAGGGAGGAGGATGTTTAGGAATTTGAAGAGACGAAGGAGGGTATCAGACATTGTCTAAGTGGAGGGATATATTTGAGATACCTTGACCTGAGAGTGCCGGTCGGTTTAGCCATGTCAAGCACGAAGCTTCCCCCAACCGAGGAGATTTCAATGAAAACGAGCATCTCCCACCATGGAGCAACAATCTTCGTACACGATGAAGCGTGTACTTGTTGACGGTGTCTGCGAGGGTTCAGGCGACATCAATCTGCTTCTTCTTCACCCACTGGTCCATCATTTGTTCGCTCCTTTGACCTTGTCAAGCCTTTCCAGCACTGATCTGTCTTCTATCCTTGTAATCTGGCCCTGAGAAAATGGCTGCCCTGTAGGTCCACAGAGTAGCTCGATCTTGATGACTAGGTAGCGTCCGATGCCCGGTAAGATAGGCCGCGGGCGTATATACCTCGCTATGCTAGTAAAGTAGCAGGTCTCAAAGCCGATAGCATCATTCGATGGAACGAAAATCCTCTCCATGAGCGTCTCCAAAACGTGCGGTTAAGTGTGTTCCAAGATTAAGTTTTCGTCCAAACTTCCCCTAGGTCAGAGGTTCAGGGGATCGCGATATACTCTTGTCAAGTGCATCCGTGATCCTTGCCGTCACTCAGAGGACTCACGAGATCGTGTCTACATACAAGCTTGTTCCATCTTTCCATGTTAAATCGAGCGTCTCGAGTGAGTTGGGTAACAATTTTGATGCCATCCCGACCCTGCCAGTCATCTTGAAACATACTACTCTAATCGTTGTTCGGCCGATTAGAGCCATGTTTTGTGTCTTAATGCTTAGTAGCGAGTAGATCATTGCCCCGGCATACATCTTGAAGATGGCTGACTCATAAAACATCGCACTGGACTATATGTAGCATAATCGCCATGTGCGCATGATATTCCACAACCTCCAATCATACTACATACATACTCCCCATGGCTAGACCTTCAGCCTGAAATAGAGCATATAACAGAGGATTCTTCAAATCTCAGGTGGTAGGGGTAGGAAATGACTCGTTGGCACCAGCTCGGGCTTTGGTGCTTCGTAGAGATCACCAGTGCCATGCACGCCTGCTAGGGGGTTTGAACGTCGATATGAAATATTTTTTTAGCAAGTGTTTGTGGGGATGTTCAGCAGTGTAAGTGTTGCTGCCTCTAGATTGGTGCCAACGCTGGAAACAAAGTGCAGAGTATCGACATCTTCAACCTGCTGTATTCGATGAATGAAGGTCCTCTCTTGTCGCATAGCGGTCGAGATGCAATCCGTCAATCAGATCTTTCACTTCGGTGAGGAGCTCATGAAACTTCTTCCTGTCCCGGACAACCCATAGCTTTCTTCTTGATGCTTGAATCAGGCTTGATGCCGGCAATAGTGAGTTTGCGAAGGAGGTTGCTAAATGCTGATGAGCCCCGCTCCACCCAAAGAGGCCACTGCTTGCGCTGAAGCCTCGGAACATAATCGCAAGAGCATGTCCAAATTTGCCGTGGTATTGCTAGCAGCAAGGGCGGAGCACCCGTACGAGGCTGGCCAGACTTTCGAATCTGGTCGATAGGTACTCTCTGTACAGCCTGATACATACTATAGTACAGTCCCTTTCCAACCTCACTCAGCTACGGTGCAATGGAGATTGAGAGCGATGGGGACGTACAAATCGGGTTTCAATCAGACGCTGCTTTTCGTACCCTGTTTCTAGTCATAAGTAATAAATGTAAGTGTTGGGGTGACACCAGAGTGTTCATCGCATTAAAATAGTCAAATAAATCAAATCAAATTGATGCTTTCATCAAAGCAAATTGGCCTCCCTAGATTTGACAGATTAGTCAAATTGAAGTCTCGGCAGAAAAGTCTCTTGGTATTTTGAAATATTTTCGTCAGAATAAAAATAGTCTTGGCGGACACTTGATCCGGACGAGAATGCAAGTTTGAGATTTGACTCGATTTGACAAATCAGCCAAACAATTGCAAATCACGGATTCCGACTACATAATCAATCAAAGCAAAGCTCTTCGGCGTTTGATGAAAGCCTACTGCGTAAGAAGCGTGCGCTCTCTTTACCCCTGTCCTTCTATGGGGTAGTCCTTGGTCTAGTCCACATACGACCTAACTCTGTCCATCCTTGGAGAGACTTATCATCGAGTCCTCAGTCGACTCTTCCATTTATTGAGCAGCAACCCAGAACCTGTTCAAAGTGCTCACCTTCTACAAGCTGATTCCTTACTACGGTAGGAGCATAGTGTTGTTGGCTCAAAGCTAGGAATTTGGTAGGTGATGCAGGATTGAGGAATGTAGATCTTACTAAAAGAGCATTAGTCTATCTGGCTCCTAGGCCAGTGCCAGTCATTATCATCACCGAGGGGTCAAGACTTACTGGCGCTTTGGGGGACGCCAGGCCCTTGTATCGAAAACTAGTTGTTGATAGTCTCACTGGAAATACCGGAGCTCATGCGATGATGGACCCGTTTTCCGCTGCGGCTGGCATCGCGGGGTTGATCTCGTTAGGGGTCCAAGTGACAGGATCTCTCGTCAAGTTTTATACTTCTTACAAAGGCCAAGAGATTGACGCGACTCGAACGACAGCGAAACTTCAAACCCTCTTGAGCACGTTCCAACTTATTCAGGCTACACTCCAGAGTCGCACCTTTCAGCCAAATGAACAGGATCTGATTAAGAATATCGAATCTTCCATCCACCAATGCGACGAGCTTATCCACGAACTCGAAGAAGAGTGTAAGAAATGTGAGAAGGCATCTGCCACCAGCATCAATGCCACTATCAGAGCCACTGGCCGCCGAGCAGCGTACCCGTTCCGTCAAAGTACCCTGCAGAAACTTGATGAAGCCATTGGCGAGATACTTCAGATTTTATCACTAGCGCTAGACGTACTACAGCTCCGAGACCACAAAAACATCCAGGACGATATCGCCGAACTCAAGTCGCTTCTCGAGGTCGTGAGAGCGACTCAGGTCTCAGCGACAATCCGTACCTGGTTCAACGCCCCAGACGTAACGATCAATCATAACGCCGCGTGCGCTAAACGCCATCCAGGGAGAGGCATCTGGTTCGTCAAGGGATCCGCCTTCAAGAACTGGTTGACTCGGGATAACTCTTTTCTCTGGCTCAACGGATTTGCAGGATGTGGGAAATCGGTCTTATGTTCGACTGCCATCCAGTACACCTTTCGTCACAAACGGTCTGATCCCGGCGTTGGCATTGCGTTTTTCTATTTCACATTTAACGATGAGTCTAAACAAGACGAGTCTGCTATGCTACGAGCACTGATCTTACAGCTATCAGGTCAACTGTCCGATCCCCAGACAGACCTAGCTCGTCTACATGGTTCCTACAGCACGAGCGTCCCTCCGGTAACACTTCTGATATCGCATCTCCGACAACTCGTTCAGAAGTTCAATCAGGTGTATATCCTGCTTGACGCACTGGACGAGAGTCAACGAGAGCAGGTTCTGGATGCGATAGAAACTATGCTAAACTGGTCCTTGACAAGGCTGCACGTACTGGTGACTAGCCGAGACGAGCCTGATATTCGTGACTCTCTGAGTCCTTTAGAGGATGAAGATGTAACCATGAGGAATGCCGAAATTGACCAGGATATCAGCTACTTTATCTCGGATCAATTGAATACTAACCGGAAGCTCCGAAAGTTACGTGCGTATCATGACCGGATCCAAAAATTATTGGCTGAACGATCTCAAGGAGTGTACGTCATCGAGCACTGTATTTGTATTAGATATCGGCAGACATTGACTGACGAAAACATAGATTTCGTTGGGTTGAGTGCCAACTCAAGTCTCTCATGGAATGTCCACAGAGTGAATATTATCTTGATCAGTGCCTGCAATCATTACCACGGACTTTGGACGAGACATACGAGCGAATCTTGTGTAGCATAAACAAGAGCTGGATTGAAGACGCCCGACGAATTCTGACTCTATTGTGCTTCTCATCCCGACCATTGGCAGTCCAAGAACTCATAGATGCAGTCGCCATCCAGCTTCACGAGCCGGCAGGCCTGAATCTCCGACGTCGACTACACGATGCTGACGATTTCCGCCTGTTATGTCCCGGGCTGATCGATGTAGGCGCCAAGGTAAACA
The DNA here is from genome assembly GCF_000464535.1 of Endocarpon pusillum Z07020. Classification (NCBI taxonomy): domain Eukaryota; kingdom Fungi; phylum Ascomycota; class Eurotiomycetes; order Verrucariales; family Verrucariaceae; genus Endocarpon; species Endocarpon pusillum. Next base: position 21,537 of record NW_006913653.1, read on the forward strand.
ATGAGACACATGTTGATTCTGATGGAAGCAAGGAAATAGAACGGATAGTGCCGACACTACGTATCGCTCACTTTTCGGTACAAGAATACCTCGAATCTGATCGCATCCGTGAGCAACAAGCAGACGCATTTGCCTTAGAAAGTGCCTCAGCACATGCAGAGATAGCGGAAATATGTCTTGTATACTTACTGGAACCGGGGCTGTCCAGCGGAACCCTAGACCAAACCGCGCTTGAGGAGTTTCCATTAGCTCGCTTTGCTGCCAGGTTTTCGGGATGTGTTGGGAGCGGTGCATTCGCGGCGGTATATTCGGCGAGCGGTGCATTCGGCGTTTGGGTCTTGGCGGGAATTCACCATAGTAATTTGTATGAAGTGTTCCTGATAGTTCTCAATAATTTTTTCCCTCATTGCCAAAACGATTCTGAGCTATCTGTTACTTCCTAAATAGGTATTGAGATAGATATTCTTGGTGTAGTATCTTGCTATCGTCGTTGCCATGGCCACCCCTTTATGGACTGCTCATCCTGAGTGCCCAGAGCATGTAAAAGCGCAGCTCGAAGCGCGCGTACGGTCCTTCCCCTCCTCCTTCCTGCTCGCCCCTGTCGACGGCGAGGTCTTTGAGAACCCAGATATCTGTCAAGAGCGGCTCCAGGGCTGGGCATTATTGCAGGGTTTTGCTATTGTACGCAAAAGTGGTAGCATGAAGCAAGCGCGCCTGCGGTTCGAATTTCGCTGTATTCATCACGGAGATAATACCCTAGATACTCGTCATTTAGAGCAACATGTGGAGAGAGACGAGGAGAATCGAATTACTAGCTGTCGCAAGCAAGAAGCGACTAGTATTAACGCTTACAGCTGTCCTTACATGGTCTATCTTGCGTATAAACAAGTTGGCAAGCGTGGATCTGGCATATATGGCCTTGTTCTAGGGATCTTTAGCGATTCTTATAGCCATTTAATGGCTGCGAATCCGTTAAGATACAGAAAAGAGCATGTTAAAACGCTGCCTGTATTTCTGCCTGCTTTGACGCTAGGTAGGTCTCTTCGTACGGCTAATATCTCATATTCTGTAGCCCTTAGAGTGCTTAAGCAGATAAGTTTTCCTCTGGATCGTAATACCTACTATAACATTCGATCTTGTGCTGTTTCTGCTAAGCATACCGAATTCGCTGGCCTTATTGTTGCTCTTGAGGAGGCTAGATTCATCTTTGAATGCTGAATTAAAGAGGAGATTGATTCTTAAACTGATACTGTTGTTAATAGGCAGTTATAACAAGTCTAGTTTGCTCATCCTAAGCAAATTCAGTATGCTTAACGCTTTATAGTAGATTAGACTTTATTTGTTGATGGTACCTTTTAAATAAACGCTCTAAATCTTGTACTTATTATTACTACTAATATAATTAATTGTAACTTAACGTTCGTAAGCTTATTATTATTCGCTTACTCAGAATCATAGCTCTCCTTGACTTCATCTTTAATAGCCTCAAAAAGCACGTTTTTACGCCTCTGATACCTATATCACGCGTTATTGTTAGTGACTAAGCTGCTAGAATAAGAGCATTAATACTAATATCTCTTCTAAATATGATTCTCTAGTTTTGTAACTAGCATACAATTAAGAATATTGAAAAAAGGCTTACTAATAAGGGTTATCTTAAGGAGATTCAGAAAGAAATAAAGTTATTATTATAGACCTTTATTAAAAGTAATACTTATGCTGATTTAGAGGCTAATAGAGCTGAAATCTACTCTCGAAATTAAGACTAGACAAAATCAAGTATTTACACAATTTCTAGGGCCTTAAAGAGACGCAATTTCTATGAATCTATACACATAAGTATCCGAATTTGGGCGCTTATTTGAATCAACATTCTAAGAGTCTTTATTCAAGTACTACAGATATTCTTAATAAGCAACTAAGTATAGAAGGCTAGTCGTTGACTTAGTAAGACGATATAGTCGAAATTAAAGTAGCTATCTAAGGAAGAGGCTCAAAATAAAGGTAGATTACCTTATATACTTAATTCGAAAGCATTTATTCTTCTAGCAGATACTATATCGTTTTTCACTATTTCGAAGATATCCCCTAAATAGGAGGCTATAAAAGAGGAGATAAATAATGGCTCTTTACGCCCTACGCCCTTCTGCTCTGAATGTGAGTTACTTGTTTGTTTTAGCCTCCTTTACAAGCATTATCTTGCATAATTATTCAAAGATAGGGGGCTCTTATCCCTTAATCCTTAGTACACCCTTGTTGGTAAATTAATAGTGAGCCCTATTTATATTACTAAATAGATACTAATATATCATACTTTTGCCTTACTAACGTCTCCTTTACAAAATTCTGCTTCCTACTTACAGCACCCTTATATTTCTCCTAATAGGAATCAGATTACAAGGCTTGGTCTGCAAATCCTTAAGGCTAGGGAGGCTCTTACTAGCTACGCTTATACGCGTTATGATCAAGCAGCTATAAACGCACAGAAAGGCCTTGTTGATTTTGCTGATAAGCTTAAGAAGGATGACCTTAATACTCGAATGCCTGATGCTGTTAAAAGGTCAGGATAAAATAGGTAATTCAAGAGTCATGATAGGGTTAATAAGTGACTTATAACAGAAGCTAAGGTAGCAGAGCGTGACGCTAATAATAGAGAGCAGGCTGCTGCTCAGGAGGCACACTAAGAGGCTAATATAGCCCTTAAAGCTTTATTAATAACAGGGCTAATACCCTTTACAAGGCCTCCTGCTCCTGCTTATTCTCCTCCTCCTCCTCCTCCGTCTACAGCTCCTGTTAACGTGGAGAGCGTCCTTGATACCCCTCCTCGTGGATCTGCCGCCGGCGCCGTCACCATCGCCACCACCACCACAACGGTTGATCGGTCCTTCCCAACTCCTGACGATGAAGAAAAAGAAGAAGAGGAAGAAGAAGCTCTAGATGAGGCATTTATACCCCCTCTCTCAACGGCGCCAGCAGTGATGACGCAATCGAGAGCTGGCCGCAAGAGAGCGCCCACAATGAAAGCATTAGAGGCCGAAAAGGCGCCAAAACGGGGTACAGGGCAGGGCAAGGGCAGGGGCAGGGGCAGAGCAGGCAGAGAGGCAGAGCGATAGAGCTATTTCTGCAACACCACGTTTTGTATATCCATTTCCTTATAGGGAAGTCATATCAGTATTAATAAAAATAGTGTACATTTCTGTGCGAAATCTTCATGTTATTCAAATGGTCATGATGGGCAAATCTACTAGTAATTTGTATGACGTAAAACCCGCCAAGACCCAAACGCCGAATGCACCGCTCGCCGAATATACCGCCGCGAATGCACCGCTCCCAACACATCCCGCCAGGTTTTGGTATCACCACTACATCAACGCTGGGGCCATGAAGTCACGACTCGACGATCTGATCTTTATGATGTTTCGACACCGGCAAGACTCCTTTTACACTTGCATGCAACTTCACGATTTGGATAAGCCATGGGATACAGTGGTACAGTTTTCGCGTGACCGAAGCCACATTGCATCTCCAGTGTACTACGCGTCATTGCTGGGGCTTGATGAGGTTCTGTATAAGCTAATCAATATCTGTGAAGAACACGGAAGCGAGATAAGAGATTTGATCAATGCTCGAGGTGGGTCAGATGGCAACGCACTGCAGGCGGCATCAATGAAAGGTCATGACAAGATAGTGCAGATATTGGTGGATGCGGGAGCCGACGTGAACAGTCAACATGAATTATTTGGTAGCCCATTACGGGGGGCATCATTAAGAGGTTATGACAAGACGGTACAGATACTGCTAGATGCAGGAGGTGATGCAAATATTCAAAGTGGATATCATAAAAGTGCACTACGAGCGGCATCAGCAGAAGGTCATGACAAGATAGTACAGATGTTGATAGATGCGGGAGCTGACGCAAATGCTCACGGTGCATTACAGGTGGCATCAGCAGAAGGCCACAACAGGATAGTGCAGATACTGATAGAGGCTGGAGCTGATGTAAATGCTCACGGTGTATTACGGGCGGCATCAGCGGGAGGTCATGACAAGACGGTGCAGATATTGATAGAGGCTGGAGCTGATGCAAATGTTTATGGTGTATTACGGGCAGCATCAGCGGGAGGTCATGACAGGATAGTACAGATGCTGATAGGTGCAGGAGGTGGTGCATATATTCCAAGCAGCTATCGTAACAATGCATTACAAGCTGCATCAGCAGGAGGTCACGACAAGATAGTACGGGTATTAATAGATGCAGGAGCTGATATAAACGCTCGAGGCGCATTACGAGCAGCAGCAGCAGGAGGTCATGACAAGACGGTGCAGATATTGATAGACGCGGGAGCTGATGTAAATGCTCATTATTGGTATAGTGATAGCGCGTTCATGGTGGCATCAGAAAGAGGTCATAACAAGATAGTACAGATGTTGAAAGATGCTGGCGCTTTGAATGAGGAAATCAGTATTGGAGCCAAGGAAGAGCGAGAGGATTGATTCTCAGTAGACCAACAGTTTGAGGAATCCGATCTTTCCGGATCGAAGAACTTCTTTTTTATAAGAGGCAGTCAAGGCGTTGTTGCTTGGCTGCTTTCTTTTTCATTATCTTCCATATGCACAGCTATAAGGAGTGGGCACAGGAGCACTATATCACTCCGATATATTGGAACAACCACGCTGGTCCCGGGGGGACCATCTCTAGGGAGCTCAACCTTGAAGAGCAAGGCATACACCAGAGAGGCGCCCTGTAAGAACAGATATATTCCCCCAGATCTTCGTTTTAGATTCGGAAAGAAAAAACGAGAATGGCTATAGTCAGAAAGGCAAATGGGACGACGAACAGCCGCTTTCCCACGGAGTGATACAAAGATATTTACCTGGATGACAGGTCTTTAGCGGAAGGGCCGGTGGACATCTTCACTTGATATACTCGGTTAGATGATTGCTTCCATGGGTATGGAGGGAGTTGTTTCCTGTGTAGAACTCAAGCTGCCTCAGTCAGAGCTTAGCGCTGATTGAGCCGCTTAACTAAAGCCTGGAATTTTGATCTGGACGGTATGCTGCAGTGCTTTAGCACCTCAGCGTGTAGAGACGTCTCCGGAGACTGTCAGACACGGTCAACCCTTGACGCCCAGCTACCGCTTAGTTCTCGACGCCTTCCTTCAAGAAATTCTGGTGCAAAGTACCATGGTGTTCCCGCACTGACTGTGCGTGCATTACTGTAGTCTGTTGGCATAAAAACCAGTGTGTGCATTTGAATCAAATTGAATCAATTAAACCATATCAAATGCTTGGCAGGTGACCTAAATCCGTGCTTTTGTCGGATCAATTCAGTCTTGGCGGACAAGTAAATTATTTCAAATATTCGGGGTTGTTTTTGATGTGACTTTTTTTGTGAGATGAATATTTACGAAAAGGCAGTCCTCTTGACAAAACATTGCTTACTACTAGTAACATTTGACTCATTTGTCAAATGAGTCAAATCAAATCGGCCTCTGGAATTAGTAGTAGGTAGACAAATCAAATGGGGTACGAGATTTTTTTATCTGATTTGATGGATACGTTGATGAAAATAGTAATGTTCTCAGGTTTAGCATCGTGTGTGGTCACTACTTACTGACTCAATTAAGAGTAGTCAGCCTGCATAATGTGATATACATTCTCATTTATATGCATCCATTCATTCTCTCATCTCGCTCAATCTGTTACTCCTGCGTCGAATTCAATGCCCCTTTTCACTTCCTCCCCTGGCCTTGGGGGCAGTCGCAGGATTTGCCACTTCCTTCCCAACTTATAGGGGATTTGGGGATATTTTGGCCCACGGAAGTATGTCTGTCCCGGGGGGGAAAAAGGGCCAGGGCACATGTCTAAGCAGACTAGAGAGTATTAGTGCGAAGTTCTTCTTCCGGAGTATCTTGTTTTTCCGGGCTCTCCGGAAGGCTTATTTAGTCAGCCAAAGCACTTGAAGTTTTGGAACCCAAAAATTTAAATAACTACTCCATGACTTCTTTGCTCCCAAGTAGGGTCTGATATCGTCGACACCGTTCATACTGATGCTGTCAATGCTATGTGGCCTGGCATTCATCTGATTGGCTACTAACCAAACGACGCGGAAGTGTATGCATAGTCATCACTCCTGTAATGCCGGCATGCTTCAGTTCTGTCTCATGTGTTTCAATGCGTACAAGTCTCTCATGCTGCTGTCGCCGTAGGTTAGGACATCAACGTCAGACCGTTGTAGATACTACGTGATTTGGTCCTGGCCTTTGTTGTCTTCGCAATATCCCCAGTTCTTCGGTTTTCTTGACATAGTCCTCCCCACAAGGTTATTGTTCGTCTGTTCTATCATGAAGAATTCCTACCCAGACGGTCGATTAAATGCCCAGAAAGAATATGACCAGGTTGCTCGAGATAACATACATGGTTGCGTGGGCGACAAGAATCTTAATGATAGATATGAGAAACTTTTTCGTCTGGGGGTAGAAAGATCAGGGTTCCATCGAGGGCTCTTGCGCGCCGGAAGCTATAAGGATTTTATTATCCAAAGTCGTAAAAGGAGTCGCAAAGAACAGCTGAACGAGAGTAGAGCTCAGCTGCAACAAAGGTATAATGAAGAGGCGGCTTTACTTAGGTTCGTATTACCACTGTGTCCACTTCAGACCAATCGATGACACCGACATAGCGAGGCGAGAGATCCAGATGGACGTAGACTCGAGTTATCGCCTGATATTTGCAGGTACATAGCTGGCATAAACAACAGGACGGCAAAATGGGACCAGCCACTGGAAGACCCCTTTCTCACGAAGAGGAGATTGGATGATCCTCAAGACGAAAGCCCTCGCTCGCGGCCGATGGATATCGTGCACAACGTCTCTGCTGTTCCAGGTCGGTTTTCGCCGGTACGGAACATGCAAGCAGTATCTGCTCCCAGCGCTCCCAGCGCTCCTCCAGATTACTCCCCACCGCCTCGCCGCAGAAGAGCGAAATCCACAGGTAGCTGAAATTTGCTCGGTTTCATACGGCCCTCATGAATCTCCCTTTGGCGGGTAGGAAGCTTAGTCTTGGTAGCCAGAGGAATCCAGTTCCGCGTTCTCGACAACGCAGGATATCCATCAAATCAAATAAAGCAAACCGAGGCCCTGGTTTGCTTTGACTATTTGATTAAAACCCGGCTGGGACTTGCTTTGTTTAACTGTTTTTTCAAATCGAGTCAGATCCCAGTAAGCAACATGTTTCTAGGGATTTACTTGAATTCTCGTCCAGATTGAGTGTCCGCCAAGACCATTGTTATTCTATTGAAAATATCCTTAGATGTTTGCTAAGCATTTGATTGGATACAGTGCGACAACTGCTTTGCTCCAGCTGCTCATAACACCCTGAGGGGGCTGTGACACCTTGAGTGGCGACCAGACATTGACCTTAAATCACTTATCCATCTCACCACAAACTTGAAGGCTTGTCTGGAGCTGGTTGAGAGATTGAATATCCTGTGCGGGATCGAGACGACAAGGAAGGTATGTTCTACATGTCCGACCTTTATTTGCTCCTTCTGTGTCATCCGATACCTTCTCCCACAGGCTACTCCCTCTACCGTCTGCCAGCGTTCGCATGAACCCGACACACCGGCACCAGACATCCTTTACCGAAATAGAACACCGCTACTCGCCAAGTACCGTTCAAGAATCTTACCCGTAACCGAGGAGCCTACGCGTCACGAAAAAGGAAAGATGCTGTCCGCTGACCGACTCTCAAGACTGGTCGGTTTCAGCAAAGTGAGCCCCATGAGCTGCTGCTGCTTTAGGTATGCAGCTCTAAACGTCGATCGAGAAAGGTCGGACAGGGTGATGAGAAACGGAACATGAGTTGACTATTATACGGAGTACGAGATAGCGGAAAAAGCATCGGGACAGGGACAGTTCAATGTTTGTACAGGCAATCTGTTTCGACACCAAATACTCCAATTTCTCAGACACCCATATCGGCAAGATTCTATCCTTTCCCTAATACTCCTTTGTCTTCCCTTCTCTCCCCTCACTTAAGAACCTACGCCCATGACTCGGGAACTTAGGGTCTCGTGACATAGCGCCAGTGTCGACCATTGAACACTGATCTCGTGGCCACTCAACTTATAGTTCAAGGCAATCTCCTCACTCCGTCCTGGAAGTACTATCCCGCAAAATGCCCAGAGTTGGAATATGATCTAACAAGCGAAAGGATGACGTGGAAGCATTGAGTGGGCAAGGTAAAAAAAAGCATGCTGAACGCTAAGAGGAGGGAGAAAAGGAGATTAAAAAACCCTTTAGCAGTTCTAACGGGGGGGATAGCAGAAGAAAGAGGGAAGAAGTCCAAGAGTTCGAAATGATCATCGGTGGAATTTCAGTATTTGTTCTTGCAACGATCGATTGGGTAGTATATGACAGCGTAACATGGTACTGCCTTACTGTACAATTATAGAACTCATCAAACACGTATCGCATCAATTCCCCCCAAAAGGCCAATTAGCTCCACCAACCCCGATTTTCCCTACACTCAAACTTTGCCCATATCGCGACTCGCCGCACGCTTCTCCATGGCCTCAATCTCCGCCTCATCATTAATATCACCAATCACAGTGCCCCTCCTCTCATCATGATACCCAATCTTGGTATCACGGAATCCATCCAACTCCCTAGCACACATCGTATTCAGATATATGGGATAGGCAAACGCTACCGCAAACCCGGCCAATGGCACACCCATCGCCTTGTGGTAATCGGACGCATCGGCCGCAAGGCCCGTCATGGCGGGGAAGAAAGCGCCGCCGCAGACAGAGGCAACTATCCACGAAGAGCCACGCTTCGTGTGACGACCGAGGCCGCGGATGGCGAGGGTGAAGATGGTGGGGAAGATGCAGGACTCGAAGAAGAGGACGAGCGAGAGCATGGCCACGCCCGCTTCGCCGAAGATGCCCATGGACAGCGCGATGAAGATCATGATTGCGCTCATGAAGACAAGCAGCACCCAGCGGGGTTTGATGAACATGAAGAGTCCGGCGGCGGCGAACCGACCTATGGCGAAGAGAGCTTGGCCGATGGCGTAACGGTCTGAGGCTTGTGATTCGGTGATGCCGGCTGATTCCTCCGAGTAGCGGATGAACTGTGAAGCGACGCCGACCTGGGCCCCTACATAGCAGAACTGCGCGGCGACACCGAAGAAGAGCTTGTATTGCTTGCGGAGGGGCTTGTCGACGTAGCCGGTCAGGTCGGAGCATTGCTCGGCTTGGAGGGCCATGTCGGCGTCGGTGACTTCGGGGATTGGGGCGAAGAAGAAGACGACGGCGAGGAGGAAGACGAAGACGGCGATGCCGAGGTAGGTCCATTGTACGTTACTGAGGTCGGTATCCCCTACTCTCTTGAAGAAGACGCGCGAAGCGAGAAGGGGGGCGATGACGGAGCCGACGGCTTGGAAGGACTGGGAGAGCTCGAGACGGAACTCGGAGAGTCTGGGCGGGCCGCAGGTTGCGATGAAGGGGTTGGCGGAGGTCTCGAGGGTGGAGAGACCAGAGCCGACAATGAAGAGAGCGCCGCAGAAGCCACCGAATGATCGGTATACCGCTGAAGGCCAGAACATCAGAGCACCAACACCATAGATGCTGAGCCCGGCGATGAAGGTCCACCTGTAGCCAAATTTTCGCACAATCCAGCCAGAATAGGTGAGGGGTCCAATGAAGTAAGCCCCGAAATATGCGCCCTGGAGACCACCAGCTCGGGCGGCGGTGATGTTGAGTGAGGTTTGGAATTTGGCGTTGAGCACATCCAGGAGACCATATGCGAACCCCCACAGGAAGAAGAGAACGGTGACCAGGGTGATTGGAACGATGGATTGTTTGACCGTGAGGGCGGAGGCGCCGGTCAATCCCTTGTTGGACACACTCTTGCGATGCAATTGCTGCATGGCCTCCACATTGGATGGGCGTCTCTGCTGCAGGACGTCCGCAATCTCAGGCTCTTCTTTGTACCCCATGGTGAACCTAGGATGCAAGGAGCTTCTCTGGGGAAGAAAGGGTAGTTTCGGTGCTGGGATATTCCTCTCAATGGAAAGCTCATGCATGTACCAAGGACCGAGAGGGGTAAAGGCAGAAAATATATGCCGTGCAACAGATCGACAAGATGACTATCCCTGTAGCGAGAATATCGTACTGCTGATCTCCATATTTCATGCGCGCCCACCACGGTTATATAGACATTTCCTCCTCACGGAGATTGCCTGGTCGTCTCTTATTGCCTGAACAGATGTCATCACCCCATCTCGACTCCAGGCCAAGAGCCTAACCTAGTCGTGGCGGGGGCCTGAGCATATGCAAGTAGCATAGCTGAGAAAGAAAGCGTTGACCCGTCATGTCTTCCCCACATCAAAAGGTGGAGGATCATCGAACCATTCCGTCAAAGGACCAGTCCAGCTTGCTGTATGGTGCGCAGATGCCACCAAAGCTCGTGACCTCGGAATTTAGAGTTTTCTGTGTGGCCCCAAGCGTTGGTTGAGAACTTTGCCGGGGCTTACCCTCTGCTAAGCCTTGACCGATGTAGCAATTACCACGTCGAGCTAGCTGGTTCGATCGTCTCGGAAAAACTGATTATCCGCCTGGATTTCGTGATGCGCTCTTTTTTTTCATCCACTCAGATGCTTTGCCACTCGACGTTTGCTTGCGAATATTTGAGCGAGATGCTGTAATGGAACCACATCTGTGGGCCTGTCTAAAATCTCTGGTTGAGAACAGCAGCGCTGAAGCCACCTTTGATTGTATCACAGCAGTATCGTCTGTCCACCGTACTCCAGCGCAGTCTGTGCTTGTCAACTGCCATGCCGAAGTACTATCACAAACCCATAACCATAACACATGAGCCAATAGTACTTACGACTTTGGTGATAAGATTACTACATAGTTTTGAGGTTTTAGCTCTTGCGGCTAGGCACTAGGCAAGGACAGTGGCAATATAGTCGATATTGTATAACCAGCGAAATGCATTTCGATGGCGACCTTGCGTGTGGTAAAGCTTCCTGAGTCATTGTAGGTCTTATCTTCGTAACCGCCCGACCCGGTTGCTTGTTATGCAGGCAGCACATGAATCATGAGAGGTCCCAGTGGCTAGCGCCATCTGCTCTGTCAAGAGTCGTGCCCCCTCAGTACTAAGTACTAAGTTAGTAGTACTAGTAGTTGAAATACGCTAAGGTATATGTGCCAAGAGGTATACTCTTAGCAACTGTGTCATTTGAATGCTTCTCCATGAGCTTCAGACCTGTATAGACCCTAAGCAGTGAGGCTTTGGATGACCCTTAGCCACCAGCTGTCTGATTTCAGGATCAGTGCATCCTACGAGTAGTAGTTGCTTAAGCGACTTAGTAGTGACATTTCTTGTGGCGTTCAGCCCTTGGAATGTTTAGAATGACACTACGTCCAGTACTGTACAAGAACAAGTGTCAAGGCAGATTTATTCCCTTAACGTACTGGTATCCTGGCGAAGAGTCACTTGGCGGATTTTAACTACTTTTGGGCCACGATTTCGTAAACCCTTGGCGGACCTGCATTACACGTAGCAAGGAACGAGGTGGGCCAGAGAACAAGCTGCACCGTGATGCAATGAACCGTTCGGCTACGCAAGGAGTCTGGAGTGCGGAGAGCGAAGATCTACCGGCAGCCATGTCAGACCAAAATGGTGGCAGGAAGAGGTCAGGTGCACGCAACAGCTCCACCTGGTTAAGATTACTCTGTTGTAACGTAGTAACTATGAGTAGTCGAGGTGTCGCATGTACGTAGTGAAACCTTGCCAGCAGCCGCACTCTAATTTTCCACGCTAGAAATGGCCTAGAAAGTCTAGACCTTCAAAAAGGCCCCGGACTGGAAAAACGTTGACCCGCTCGATGAAAAATGTCTCACTGCTTGGAGGGAGGTCCACATCTGGACACTATTCGAGTCTCAACGAACTGCAAGGGCTAACTTACGTCTCAACGAACTGCAAGGGCTGCGTCTCAACGAACTGCAAAGGCTCGTCGTGGTGAGGCTTACATGTGCATGGTTGCCAGTGTACCGTGACATTACTGCATGGTGGCTTTCAGAGGCATTGTTGTTCCCCAGGACTGAATGCACTGTATTCCCGGCAGGTGTGTGAAAGAAATCGCCCAGATAGGTGAGAGCAGGAAAGAGATCAGAAAGAATGGCAGAGAGGTGGGACAGAGAACAATGCACATCGATGAAAATGAGGACAAACATGGGATTGTGCTTGGCCACACACCGAAGGTAGCCACTCAGTAATTGCCAGCATTGGCCCAGAGTCTCCAATTCAAATTTGCTCCACCAGAACATGAGAGCTTTCATATTGTGGTGCAACGATAAGGCTCAACATTGCCCCTCTGTACATTTATTTCCTCCAGTCACCGCTCAAGAACTGCAGCAATCTCCCTTGAGCCAATCCCCTGCATGCCCAGTATGGTCATCAGCATGCTCAGGTTTCAACACCTCCCCGTTTCTCTCTCAGAAACCTCAATCCCGCTTGATCAGATTACCGCTTCCCATCCCAAATACAAGTTCTATAAGTATGAAGATTGCGATCCCGGAGTGCTCAAACCGGCCGATTCCTCTGATCATAACATCTATCACCAAGTAGATGAGGTCGTTTGCAACTAGGGTAGCAAGTACGCCACTCTCACCACGAAGAAAACTCCTTCCATGTAGGATGACAGTCGTGAGAGGGACAATAAGAAAGAGCTTCGTAAGCAGCGCTCGGTTGAAGATGACACACAGAGCGTCCAGCAACATCAAAACCACGGAGATGATGAAATCGAGCACCGGCGCCGAACATTTTCTGCATGCATCCATGTACATCTTGTACCATGGAGGAGCGATGTTTCCCATGCACTTATTCAGCTCCAATAGTACGCCGAATAGCATAATCAGAACCAACAGTGGTGTGAAGATGAGAAGCATGATAACACCCAGCAGCCCGTCCTCAGCAATGATAGCGCGCACATTCTCTGTTATATTGTTATTGTTGGGGTCATGATTGATTTGATCTGTAGCCTCGGTGGCCGCTGGTGCATGTGTCCTTCCGTTACGTTGAGTGCCTTGTCTGGCGGAGGCATTGCTGGGACCGTCCATCAGTACCAGAAGAGGCAATGGCAGGGCACTAAAGTATCTCCAAAAATCTCAAGCTGCCTTCAAGATTCTCGAAGGAGAGAACAGCCGGCGATGGCTGCTATGAAGCTGGAGCTGACTGCCTTGTAGCCAACGAGCTTTCGTGCGAGAAAGCTGATCGAACCAAAAAACCCAAAAAACCCTACTACAGATCTCCTTTTCAAAGCACGCTTTTTGTGGTCGTTGCTCCTAGGATACAATAAATTGTTGGGTGCTTAGGTCTTCGAAACTTATTGATCTTTGAAAAGCTTGCAGCGCCTTTTGAAGAGCTGATGTTTAACGAACACAAAATGCCTCTTCTCCTTCTTTGCGACAAATTCCGATATTATTGTTTGTGCCAGTCACCTGACTGTGGGTGTCCAGGCCCTTATGTCAAGGTGCCCCCATATTCCAGTGGCGAGTTTGATGTTGTAAGAACAGGTGGAATCGACATTGAAAGAAGTGTTCTGCGAAAAGGCAGCCATTTCTGATATTGAAAACATACAGTAATGATCCAAGGTTGGTTCAGTCACCAGTGGTAGTTCACTCGTCTGAATGTTCCTCAGAAGCATTCAACGGAAAACCATGTCCTGTGACCTTGAATTATTACTCAATGAATTACTGGAGTCGGTCAGAGGGATAAGTTCCGTTCCCGAGATGCCGCAGCGGGCTTGATTCCTAACTGCGAAAGAGCTTATGGTTGGTGGTACGATATGCTTATGTCCGGTGTGGTTCTGCTTGGGAGTAGACGTTGTATCACGGTTCTCAGGTCGGCATCTTGTCCTTCTTTGGTTTCTTTTCTATCACGCTGGGCTCTTCCCCATCATCCTGTTTCCTCTTCCTCTTCCTTTTCCCTGCACCGCCCTCTATTGGTGGGATGAAAGCCTGTTCACGCTGCTTCTGCTTCTCCTCTCTTTTCTCCTTCTGCTTCTCCAGTCGTTCCTCCTTCCTCGCTCTGTCTTTCGCATGTTTCCCAAGAAAATACTCTCCGCTTTCAATCTGAAGATCAACCTTGCTCTTCTCTTGTGGTGGTGGAAAGGGAGTGTACACCTTCTTGGATTTGTCCGTGATCTTGAATGGCCTGCGACGCTTGTTCAGAGTCCTTCGCTTGAAGTGTGGCAAAAATCGTTCCCAGTTCTCGTTGACGAGCTCGGGATCTTTCGCAAGCTCTCTCTTGATCATCAGCTCTTTAATGTGATAAATTGGATGTATGTTGGCCATGCAGTCTTCCACGACCCTCCGCACTTCTTTCAACCCCTTGTAACCACCCATAGAACTGACAGTATTTCCCTGCACGAGAATGTACGTATTCGTAAGAAGCTCCAGAGCTTTAAGAGTCGAACCCGAGGGGCCTAGAATGCGCTGCCGCCGTTTGACAAAACGCTCCTTGTTCCGCACCAGGTTGCGAATTTTAATGATGTCGCAAGCCATTTCATCCTCGAGGATCTTGACAGCTTGAGGGGCAGGCACACTTCGAGAGAGCAACTTGATCAGATCACGGGCCTTCAAAATTGCCGCCGGGTCCCATGTCTTTCGAGTAGTTTTAACAGTCATGCTTCCCTCCACCAAGTCTAGTGTGCAGGCGATACCATGCTTCTCTAGGCTCTTTGTGATCATCGACCATGATTGCTTGAGATATATTTCTCGGTATTTGGGAAAGAGGGTAGCGAATGAGGACTCTTCTGCGAAAGTGCCACCAGCATTGTCTGTGCTTTTGAATTCTTCGATCTGACCTTAGATTAGCTTGCAATTGCCTAAGAATACGCCATGACGGACCTTCCACTTGTCGATATCATCTGTATCCCACGGCTTATCTTTTTTATATGTGGATGGCATTGTGCTGGGTTCAATGACGAACGAGGAAGGATGTTCTATATGGTCGTGGCAGATGTAAATTTGGAAACTAAATCCACGATCATTGGACTACAATCTTGGCTGTCATCTGAGTGACATAAAGGACGAGAACACATTAACGTAGCATAGAGCTGGAGCTGGGGCCGGGCCTTGCAATCTAATCAAACACGGATTTGGCCCAGACTGCCACGAAATCTGTCATCAGAGCCGACCCTCTCAAAATGGGTGAGGTGCTGCCTGATTTGCATGTTTTGGTATCACGAAAGGAGATCAACTACATTACGTTTCTTCTAACCTCGGCCTTTGAGCGTGTATGTACTGGAAAAGTAACAACGGGGAGAGGTGACTGAGCATCAGATTCCTTCCCTGGGTTCTTCTAAGATATCCCTCCTGTTCAGTGGTATCCATGAAGTCAAACAAACCAAATCATGACCCCCATTTGGTTTGCCCAACTACTAATCCTAGAGGTCGACTTGACTTGGTTTGACTCATTTGTGAAATGATCTTAGAAGTTTAACTAGAAGGGCTGTTAAGGATTTTCGTCTCAGAACAGAGTCCGCCAAGACCATTTCCATTTAAAAATAATCTTGAACATTTCAAAATAAAATACCTTCTGGGTCAAGACTCTCATTTAAATAGTAATTTATCAGATTCTAATGAAAGCACGGATTTAGTTTATTTACTAGGCACTTGATTTGATTTATTCGACCCAATTTAATTCAAATGGACATACTGCTCCTGTCTTCGTCAATACTCGATCCCTTCTCATCCCATCCCTCCTCGCTTGCACGGCTTGAGCAGCTATCGGCTCCTCTATTCCAATATCGTCACTCTTCGCTTGTACGTGCATCCCATGCTACACTGAAGAATAACTCCTCTGACCCACATCTCACCAACCCCAATTCGGATTTGATTTGTCCCAGCAAAGAGTCGGATGCATTTTGGAGGTACGAAATTCCAGAGCTTTCGTTTGTACTCTTCATAAACCCTATTGGTTCTGGACCAGAGCTAGAGCGGCAACGCCTCTACCCGTGATGGGAGTGTGATACAAGGGAACATCTACGGGAATGTATCTTACCATGAGTTTGTATACCATCGACAAATATGCAAAGTCTGATCCGTCTGGCTCAGAGAATTCATACTACCAAAGTGGGCAGGTATCAGAAACTGAAGCCATCCAGGAGTGGCTATCCCCATGTGGTCTTGGAGAAAGACAAGACAGCTGCATCTCGAATTGTTTTAAGTTCGTGGGACAGTGGTCCCTACAAGACGAGATATTCAGAAGTTGGGAGACCGGTGGCCGACCCTGGTATCTTGGATATCATGGCGAGCAGGGATCGGGCAAGGTACGAGTTCACGGAGCCAGATGAGCTGCGTGCGCTAGATTTGAATGGTGATATGAGACGGTACTTTCCTCCATCGTCGTAGACCATCTTCAGCAGAAGTTCGAACCCGAAAATAAGCCCGTTATACATCCCTCTGCCTTGATCAAAAGGATCTGACGACCCATGAACTACTACTAGTAGTAGCAAACCTTTTCGGCAGCTTGCTTAAACAATTGATCCAGCGAAACCCCTCTAATAGTACGATATCCCCAGAGCTCCGGAAGTTCTACACGAGGGGGAGAGGGAGAGCGAAGATTTGGCAAAAGTGTTTTAAGCTCCTCAAGACCAAGATCCGACTTATGATAGAGTTTATGTTGTCGCGGATGCGTCAGAAGCAGTTCCACCCAGCCCTCGCGACGAAGTCGGAGCCGTGAAGTAGCGGAGGCTCATTATGATTGATAGCCCGTTCCTCATGTATGATAAGTATCTTCTTTCTGGACAGAATCTTTTGGGCTTGGATAGTGTGGTACTATCTAGGATGCAATGCTGTCTACACATCGCAAGTTGCAAGTTTCCTGCAATGGATAGGAGCAATTTGATTGATTCTAGTGAGGATAGAGGAGAAGAAGCTGCTGAGCAGCAGCAAGAGTTAATCTAAGAGCTAGCCGCCAAGCAGGCTAACGGAACATGCACGTGACATTTCCACTCAATACGGGATCTCGGTTCCCATTAACTACTTAGTCCGAAGGTACCAATGAACAAAACCCCCGAAAGCCGGCGACCATCCATTGGGAGTACTGGTATCATCATTCCTGTACTTTGTGCATTCCTGCTGGATTACCGACGAGGAGCTCTTTTGACCTCGCCCCATTCCAGCCACATGGGTCTGTCAATGATCATTTCTTCGTAATACACGACTAAAATCTTGAATAACTTACCATACAAGTACTTGCTTTAGTCCCAATATAGTAGGCCCTAATCTTGATATGGGAAGCCCTGATCCAAGTTAGGAAATGGCGGGCTTCATAGTTGCAGGCAGGCTGACGGTATTACTCTGTACTCCAAAGTGAATATACCCAAAAATAAATACAAATTCAACACTTCAACGCCAACAACGCTTGCGAATTCGTACGCTTCTAAGTGTCCATTTTCTGCTATGAAGGCTACTTATACGGAGTACAGGGTAAACTACTGGCAATAAGCCTACCCCTGAGCGCATAAACAAGCTATTGTTTATACAGATAAATCAACGAGTACTCGAAAGTGATGAAGTGGATGAGTGGAATTCTATCTACCTGCAGAATCTATCTCCAGAAGGAAGAGAGGCTGATACTACTGCGCAGAGTGTGGTCACGTGATGTCAAGTATTTGGCTGTCCGCGTACTAGTAAGTACGGCCAGTTCCAACAGAAGGAGGCACTTCATGTTGTGCAGAGTTCAAATGCACAAAATGAGGAGTCCGCCAAGGAGATCAAATATAATGGATCTGTGCACGAACAGAAACGCAGAAGAGGATGCGGAGGAGACCAGGGCCATCCATCAGGGCCCACAACGCGTGGCAAATAGGCAAAACTGGCAAAACTGGCCATATGGACTCCGGAAGAACAAAATGAACATAATTTCATTACAGTGGATTGCAATGGACGCTTTACTGGGCATTTCAATAGTAATTATCCTAATCCAGCCCTAACTGTGAGCTATCTTCCTATCCGCAAGGAACCTCGTTAGAAGTCGAGAGTTTCGATTCATTTACAAACGTACGAAAACGTACATCTCACCTTGTTCGTGGTACGCCTTCTAGTGTGTGAAATTGAGCAATCTCCGGTTAGTTAGGCGCATTCTCAGCTGTCCCTGCATGATGAGATGCACAGGGCTGAAATTGCTTCCACCCACGAACGATCATTTGAACCTCGGACCACTATTCACTTCGCAAGGCTGATCAAATCATTTTCTTGTCATTTACGTCGGATCCAAGCAGATCGTCTTTTGTTACTCTTTTCTATCCCTGCAGTGCAAGGACTGGTCCGTAGAGCACCGCGAAATCGGTCTGCCTGGCGCAGCCTTGTCACCTGAAAACGCATCTCCAGCCTAAATCATCAAACTTGCAGCTGACTAGAGCATTTTATGTTTATCATACTGGAGTCGGGCAAGAATAAGTTACCGATCAGTCTGTTTGATCATGGAAGAGCCGCAACCAAATCTACCCGCGCACCACATGAAGCAAGACCAGCCAATCTACAAAATGAAAGAGATCCCGTCCGCATCAACATCACCTGAACACTCTCGAGCTCGATCCAAGAGGTCTCGTGCCGCTGAACAGCTGTTGGACAGTGATGGCCGACATCGGATACGCCGCAGAGAAAGCTACGTCGACGGCACTCGAAGGGGACGTAGTCCCACCCGGAGTGTCAGCCCACAGTCGACGAAACATAGGACTATGCGACGGCGACGAAGCCGTAGTCCAAGCCGGAGCTGCAGTAGCAGTGCGACAGACATGCCCAGCTCAAACGTGAAGAGGCAGAGAAGAAGTCAGCATGGTCAAACCAAGGATAAGGATGCAACGGAGGACACATCTGGAATGACGGCACGAGATGAAAGCAGAGAGAGCATGCGCAGCAGGAGTAAGAGGAGGAAGAAATATCGGCGCAGAAGCGACTACGCTGCTGCATCGGCAGAGATTGCTCGCGACACCGCCTTAGAAGGTTTACGAGGTATGAATATCCCAGGAGATCGAGCTCAAAATACGGATATGCCTTCCGAAGGAGGAACACATGACAGAACAGGAAGCTTCGAAAGTGTGTTAGAAGAGGATGAGGGAGTGAGTTAGATTGCACAGGGATAATAGCAATTCTCAAACAAGATGCACACTGGGGGTATGAGCAACCACGGAAGTGGAAAGGTCAACAATGGAAAATAATACTAATGCATTCACGTACGTCAAGACTGTCTTTCGGCCTCACATTGCTGTTTGATTGGGAAAGCTTCGATTACTAATTCCTCGCTTCAGTGGGTCTCAACGTGGCATGCATGTCCAGTACATCCATCCATATTGACCATTGATTATTAGCTGAGAGATGTGTCCAAATGATCCATGAATTGTGGTCAATGTGATGATGGCAAGTTCTCGCCGACTACCAAGCTGGGAGGATTGAAACAATCGTGCCAGGAAACATTATGCTGGTGGCCCAATATTCAAGCACTGAGAACCAGAGGAGCAGGAGAGCATTACACAGATTCATGATGAGCACGATTCAGGCGAGCAGAAGCTGGTGGGATAACATGTCCGATTAGAAGGTGTAGCAATGCTAGGCTCTCCCATTCGGAAGCATGAGAGGCAATTTGAGTCGTTAGGCGGGGCAACGTCTTGGGCATTGGGCATTGGGCATGGGCATTGGGCATGGGCATAATTTTAAGCGCGATCCTGCCACAATGGCCATTTCAGAGCATCGGGACATCCGCCAAGGCTTTCATGAAGCTCATGAAGTTATGCTAGTACAAGGCAATGACTGAACGATGAACAGCGGTATTGTCCGGCCAGTAGATGGGGTCAATTCTACCAGCATCTCATACAAGCAGAGTATCACATTTTTTCGCGCCTTCATACTGCAATGCGAAGAGTCCGAATGGGCGATGCATCATTCTTGTAAGATTAGTTAGCGGATAACGGTGATTCCGAGATATGCGTGGTATTGAAAGAAAAGGCCGTAGACGCTCCCCAGGTGAGATAGATGAAGCTATTAATATGGTGGCTGATGTTGAAACCAAACTACTACCAAAGATGCACACGCTCGAAGCGATGGTGCAGATCGGACGCCACTATGACGGTCTCGCTTTCACGGATAGCAGGCAGTACGAGTATGGTGGATCCCAGATCACCCATTTCATTTTACATTGCGAATTTCCCCGGTTAAGAATAAGCCGGGGCCCTATGTACCACAGACTTCTCTCACCAGCAGGCGTGACTTCTCAAGTTACCGATCCTGTCAGTAACTGTCCCTTGCAGACGAAGTCGAGTGTACCATACCGAATTTGGTACTCTGTGACACCAATTGCTCTGAATCCAGAGGACTGGTGATGCCTTGGCCCCGGTCCTGTCTTCAGCACTCCGGTCTTCCTCCAGCGGCCTGCTTGAAACATCCGACTGGGTCCTTTCTGATACATGTTTCCTCCTCTTGGCTGATTCTTTGCCCTGCCAGCTTCTGTTCAACGTTCAGTCAATGCATCATGTCAAACCTGCTAACTCAATACATGCTACTTCTACCCTGCCTTGTCCCTTGGATTCATACTTTCATCACTTGCTGGGTGTCGTTCGTTTTTGAACACCTGTCCTTTCTTCCCGTGCTGGTCTCGAGGTGATTTCTTTTACTTATTAATATTAATCCCGACTATTGACGAGAGGCTTGACGTTTCTTGTCGATAGTTGTGTTGTCTTTTCTTGTGTTTCTAACAGCAGCACCTATTGGTTGCCCTTTGATTTAATAGCCGCCCATCTAGAACCCCGCGTTCCCTGCAGTTACGCGCCGAAGCCCCGAAGACTCAAGAGTGAGCCTCTGCCGATCCGATACCACCCTACAATTTCCGTTCCTGTGGGCATCCTTCCTTCCCGCCCCATACCACCCGCTCTGACATTTCTTGCATACTCTTGAAGGCGTCAATAAATCCGATCCGACTTAGGTCCACAGTACCTCAAGGTCACCTGTCGCAGTCGAACTTAGTCTCACGATCAATTGCGGTGAACAACGGGTTTGGAGAAGAGTGGAGCTGAGACCAACCGAGGATCCTTAGCTCAATCTAGATATGTCGCTCAAGCAGGTATGAGCATCAAGCCACGGCATTCGATTTTAACACAATTGGCTGACTCGGAATAGGAAATTGAGACATGGGTACAGGCACTGGCCCACTATGACAACAATGAATTCGAGGAATCCCTGAAAGTCTTCGACAATATCTCCGACACATCTAAGATCCTATTCAATTGCGGTGTGATACATGCTACGCTGGGCGAGCATGAGAAAGCGGTACGCAAGATCGCGGGAAGACGTAGATGGTTCGCTGACCATCACAGGTCGAATGTTACCAGCGGTGCATTCAACTCGACAAATATCTAGCCGTCGCATATTTCCAACAAGGCGTCTCGAATTTCTTGATTGGCGACTTCGAGGAGGCCTTGGCCAATTTCAACGACACCCTTCTCTACCTCCGTGGCAATACATACATTGATTACGAGCAATTAGGGTTGAAATTTCGGCTATATTCTTGCGAAGTACTCTTCAATCGTGGCCTTTGTTATATCTATTTGCAACAGAATGAAGCTGGTATGAAAGACTTCGAATTTGCTGTAAAAGAGAAGGTCACTCCAGACCACGAAGTTATTGACGAAGCCATTCGGGAGCAGGCAGAGGTAAGCTTGAAGTATTTCGTAGTGGCAAGAAGCTGACATGTGCAGGGTTACACCGTGTTCTCTATACCGGTTGGCGTTTTGTATCGACCGAATGAAGCCAAAGTGAAGAATCTCAAAACCAAAGATTATCTCGGCAAAGCTCGTCTGGTTGCTGCATCAGACAGATCCAATGCCTTCACAGGGTTTGCAGGGTCGGAGAAGAAAGCAGCTTTAGTTGCTGAACCACGAGCCAAAGATGATCGACCAACTGAGAATATCAGTTATGCAGCATCAAATCTGGTACAGCCGGGCCTCACGAGCCGTGGAGGGAGGGAACAAAGTGCGCCGCCTGCCATGAACAGGAACATGTTCCCTCCAACACCTCCGCCTGAGAACGATAAGCCAGCAGGGCCTTCGAGTGCTGGTCCCGCTCTCATGACAGGGAGAGCAGCGTCAGTGCGCAACCCGCCGAACCGCCCACCAGCCCTGCAACGAACAGGTACAAATGTGTCGTCGATGAGCGATCCGATGAGCATGAGTAGCACGGAGCGCGCACCACCTCCGATAACAGAAGAGCCGAAAACGATGGTCTCACCTCGCCAGAGGATGGGCGCAATGCGAACCGCTTCAGAACCACGAGGACCAACCATCCGACGTGGTCCATCACAGAGTCGACCCACATTATACCGGGAAACCACCGATGAGTCGATGACGGACCTCTATGATATGTATCAAAGCCCACCAGCGCCGAAAGGTCTAGTCCGACGAGGTACTTCCAATAACATGGGTGGCAACAGACAACAGCCGGCATATATCGATGAGGAAGAGGAGTACATGTCTGACGCCTATGAGAATGACGACTTTATGCAAGACGATGGTGTCGACTTCGAGATGATGGGAGGTGCAGGAGCTCGTCCCGGTATGCAAGCACGTCGACCTTCGGGCAATCACAGATCGAGCACAAGACGGTTGGCAGAAGTCAAGAAGATCCGTGTCAAGGTTCATTCGAATGCGGAAACGCGATATATTATGATCGGGCCTGCCGTCGAATACGGTGATTTCGAGGGCAAGGTACGCGAGAAGTTTGGCTTGCGCAGACGCTTGAGAGTGCAGATGCAGGATGATGGTGACATGATCACGATGGGTGATCAAGATGACTTGGACATGCTGATTGAGAGCGCAAAGTCAGCTGCGAGGCGGGAAAAGCAGGACATGGGGAAGATGGAGGTGGGTTTGGCAATTCCTTCTTGCTCTGCTTGCGGTTCACACTGACACTCATCCGCAGGTCTGGATACATGAAGTCTGACGGATAACACGACTACTTGGTAGGGACGATCGCATCGAATGCGACATGGACAGCATAACATAGCGATTGGCGATTGGCGTTTCTTTGACACCAACTAGTAAGGGAACTTGCAACGCCTTCACGTCTTCTGGTTACTTCACCAGCACAAAGCTCATTTTTAATGGCTCGGATAGACCGAACGAGTCGAGGAGGGAACGGGGAAACTCCTACAACAGAATAGCTTGCACATCATCCGTCAGATGACGCTGTAATAAAAGTGATCCAACAGAGATCTGAGACCACATTGACCACATCTGATTTACCCTCAATGCCAACCCACAGCAAATCCCACCTCACGTCGCTTGTGACCACCAGGTTAGGTTAGGTTAGGCTGGGTTTGCCCGTCGGTCCAATTAGACTTGCCGAGGCTGGCGCGTCATTGATGGAGACCTTGAACAGTGCGCGAAGATGGCTTGGCCTCCCAAGAACATCTCGAGAGGTGTGCAACAGTACTAGTAGTATCAAACATATCTATCGCAGGGTTCAACAAGACTGCTACCATCACCAGAACCGATCCATAGTAAGGCAGAGGGGAACATTGACCGTCTATCTCATTGCTGTGCCACCACTACCACACATAGACCGGCCTCGCACCCCGGAAGACTGCTGGTGTGACGCTTCAATTACTGCGCGCAAAGATCGCCTAGTGACAATGTCTACCACGTCTATGATATCAAAGAGCAAGAAAGGTGGCCCATCACAGCAATACACAGGGGAGAATGGTGTCTCTGTTTCACTGCACAGAGGCGCTCAGCATGGCACATCTTCTGTACTGGTGGACCCAGTAGACCCGGACATTCCACGAGTACGTACAGCGAATGAACTCCCGCACTCATCACTCATCTTCTGCCATTATCTTTCCCAAGTATGCTGCCTCGGTACTGACAACGTGGGACCAGATACCATGGCATGATATGGATCTCAAAGACCTTCACACCTACCGGCACGCGTATCGTTTGAACACACCAAGCTCGCAAACAAACCCTCAAGCACATCTCATCTTTGCCAACGCAGCACGTAAAGGCCTGCATTCTCCGAGTGTGGTTGCGGCCCGACGAAGGCAACGGCAGCTAAAAAAGAGTCGGAAAGCCATAGCAGCTGGATTGAAGGAAAGGAGCAGCTCAAGATTGAAAGGGGCTGCCAACGGCCCCGCTAATGATACATCTGCCATCGACAACAACGATTGTGACAAGCACACCAAAGAGCAGCTCGCCATGGCTGTGCGTAAACACTTCAACGCCATGAGCGTAAGTGAGGGTGAAGTCGTGGCTAGGTTTACCTATGTGGTCAGACAGATAGCCTCCTCCATTGATGGAGATGGAGATAAGGGCTTTAGGATGAGATTCAAACCGTAAGACAATTGACTTTGCTTGAACTATCCTCTCCTGCATCTTGTTGAGCTCGATTTATCCAGTCAGCATGGCCATACCAACAGAGCATACAAACTAAACCCATTAATCTGGTTGCAATGGGGGGGTGCAAGCGCCAACATCTGCAACTTGCCAGATTACCTTCTTGGAATTTGCTGCACTGTGCATGCATCTTGCCAATTGGTTCTCAGGATTACTACGTAGTAAGCCGACAGCAACGAGCCACTCTCTAGGATCTGGGCTGTTCTGGTCCGCATGCAACAATGGCTCGAGAAACCTACCAAGATGCGGATATTGCCGTGCTCATAATGATTGGTTACAGATTAAGTTACTTAACTACCGAGAGCCTACTACTACATACTAACTAGTAGTAGTAGTACGTAATTGGTACATGACTTTGCCACCATGGGCATAACCGGAACACATCTACAATCGTCTCGAGCTGCCCTTCAGGCTTATCTGTTTAGCCTCCACTTCGTTGATAGCTGTCACTCTCGACCATTCATCCTTGTGCGTCTTGGAGGGCCACTATTCCCCAATCTGCCACACTGCTGTTCCTGCTGCTGGCGCGCCACCATGGTCACAAGGGGACTCCCTCACGGTGGATCCCGCCTTTGGCCACTCGTGATTCGCCGGGTTTCTATGGAGAAGAATGGTGAGCTGTGCGGAGATCTGACAGAGAACCTCTTGACAGGGCTGTCGTTCCAAAGCTATCCTATGAGTTCTGGAGAGCATATATAGCGGTTGATCAACCATATATCCTGATGCCCAACAACAATGCTGTGGTCGATTTAGCCCTGCACTCGAACAGATTACACGATCAATTGCTATACTTGTTGTCAGGCACCTCCACAGAAGCTTATAGCATACCAATTGACTCTCCTAATCAAAGATCGCTATCGCGCCTGATACCAGCTGGAGGTCTTCCCGTCGATCTGACTGCTTATCGCAGATCTACCTATTTCGGCGACGATCTGCTACAGCTTGATCCACTTGCGTCAATAACATGAACATCTAGCCACCCTGCATGGGTAGTTGATAAGTGATCGAAAGAGTTCCACATAACCTCCAAAAGTGATTCTTCTAGCATATATTCACACCGTTGAGCTGCCAGTTGAACTGCCAGTAACGCACGAGCAAAGAGTACATTCGAAATGTCGGACGGACCAGACCAGATTGTTGCGCCCAATACGGGTGCCAGGCAAACTTTTGGACAAAAGATGAGCGAGATACCTCGTCGCCTGCGCAAGCAATTCACCACCAGAGAGGGACTATTAGGCGACTACGATTATGCATTTCTCTTTACTCCGAACATCCCAGGCTTCAAACGCGCAAGACGAGCTGCACCGTTCTTTGGACTTAATGACAAGCTGCCCATCATGCTGGCTCTTGTGCTTGGCTTCCAACATGCTCTGGCCATGCTGGCAGGTGTTATTACTCCGCCTATTATTCTCTCAGGTCAGGGAGGCGCCAACCTTGACGCTGAAACCGCTCAATATCTAGTGTCGACCTCCTTGATCGTTTGTGGTATTCTGTCTTCGATCCAGATCACTCGCTTCCATATCTACGGCACACCGTACTTCATTGGCACAGGCTTGATTTCTGTAGTGGGAACGTCCTTTGCAACCATCCCGGTGGCTACTGGTGCTCTGACGCAGATGTACGAGACAGGTTTCTGCCCAACAGATGCTGTGGGGACCAGGCTGCCCTGTCCGCGGGGTTATGGTGCAATTATTGGTACAGCTGCACTTTGCGCTCTGCTCGAAATCGGAGCCAGCTTCACTAAACCTACATGGCTGAAAAAGATCTTTCCGCCAATCGTTACGGGTCCTACTGTTGCACTCATTGGTATAAATCTCATCAGATCCGGCTTCCAGAACTGGGCTGGTGGATCGGGTACCTGTTCCACCAGACCAACCTCTGGCCCCTTCCAGCTCTGTCCTAGTAACACTGCTCCTCGTCCTCTTCCCTGGGGTTCAGCAGAATTCATTGGCCTCGGCTTTCTCGTTTTCGTCACCATCATCCTCTGCGAACGATTCGGCAGCCCTATTATGAAATCGTGCGCTGTCGTCGTTGGACTGTTGATGGGATGCATCGTGGCTGGTGCCTGTGGTTACTTCAGCAAAGCTGGCATCGACAGCGCCCCTGCTGTGTCATTCATCTGGGTCAAGACTTTCCCCTTGTCCATATATGCCCCGTTGATTTTGCCATTCTTGGCCGTCTACATCGTCCTAATGATGGAGGCTATTGGGTAAGCCCGAACCAAGTCTTCAGCGCATTCCTCCGGGTCGATAGCTAACTCTCCTGCTTGTAGTGACATTACAGCCTCTTGTGACGTCTCTCGCCTTGAGGTTGAAGGTCGTATATTCGACTCCCGCATCCAGGGCGGCGTTTTAGCCGACGGCCTCAACGGGCTACTTGCCTGTTTGGGTACTATCACTCCCGTTTCCACGTTCGCTCAGAACAATGGCGTAATTGCGCTGACCAAGTGTGCTAATCGCAAGGCTGGATACTGTGCCTGCTTCTTCCTTGTCATTATGGGGGTTTTTTCGAAATTCGCGGCATCTCTTGTAGCCATTCCAAGTTCGGTATTGGGCGGAATGACTACTTTCCTCTTCTCTGCGGTTGCTGTTTCGGGTATCCGCATTATCAGCACGGTGCCCTTCACGCGCCGAAATCGATTTATCCTCACCGCCGCTTTGGCACTCGGATTTGGAGCCACACTTGTTCCATCGTGGTTTGAACATGTTTTTTCATCAACTGATAACGACGCCCTTGCTGGATTTTTCAATGCCATAAAGCTGGTCATGGAGACCGGCTTTGCCGTTACAGCATTCCTCAGTCTGTTCCTAAACTTAGTTCTCCCAGAGGAGATTGAGGATGAAGTGGTGGAGATCACTGCGGACAAAGCGGATGACGAAGCTGATAGGCTAGAGTGGGAGAGGATTCGCCGACCCAGTCAACAGAGGAGGAGTGCGGAACTGAATGGGGCAGATAGGGGCAAGAGTGTGGGCGGGGGAAGCTTGAGTGATGATGTGGAGAAGGCGGCAGTGGGGAAGTCGGCTTGAGATGGCGGTTCGAGTACCGTATGACTTGTGAGAAAGAGGTGGTGGATGCCGGGTGATATTTCTGGAGATGATCGGGATAGCTGAGACGAAATCATTTGTGTGGATTGAGATCATATGTACAAATCGATTTTCAGATACCCATCTTATGCTACACATCTAGCTTTCACATTTCATGTCAGTATCCGTGTAGTAGCGTACTACGTACACAAGTGTTATGACCGCCTGCATCATTCCCTTGTTTGGCAGCTGTCAAGAAGGTTCTACGTTCTTCTATGCGCACAAAGGCCTCTTCGTATTTAGATATCTCTTCTAGATAGATTCTAGTTCTCTGCGCTCAATAAGTTAATCCATTGACCTCCTACTGTTCCATTGCCCTTGCACTCCCCTGGGATCCTAACAACAAGGACACAAGGAGAATTAATCAAAAAACTGACATATTAAGCGAAGTATTGCCATATGTGGCAAATTGGACCGGGCCGGATCAGGCAATAGTTTTCTTTCAAATGTGGACATACCGAACAATGCATGACCGTGAATGGCAAGAACGGAACCACCAATTGGGGAAACCAATCGGGGAAAAAGACTCTATACGGGCCTTTCCCACACGTGGACTGTCACCAACAGAGAAGATTAGGATTACTAAGCAGACTCACCCTAGTTTTTATACATAGCAAACTCAGTGTAATGGAAAACGTTCACGCTGGGTGACCGCCAGCGTAGTATCAAACATGAAGACAATTATCTAACTTGCAATGAGTCTGAGATGGAGTAGAGAAGGGTAGACGATGGAAAATCAGCACATTTGCCTGTATCAAGTAACTAGGATGAAGAAATGGCTCTGTTCTCTCTCCAAAAGCTGTGTAGGGCGCACATATCCGTAGTGAGTACAAATTTGCCGTACGCCACTGCGGAATTAGCTGCCAAATTGCAGTAGAGAGTGAGCAATCAAAAGCATGCGAAACGCAGGGGTTCCACGTCGAAAATCCAACCAATGAGCGCTTATAGCGGCTGACAGCCTGCTACGTAGCATGTGGATACCGGCCAACTGGGATCTTAGCCCATGTCAGCCCATGATATGAAAGATGTTGCCAAATTCTCTTTTTGGCCGTGACGGTCAACCTGAGACTCCCCTACGGAGAGCTGTCTTGGGTATGGATATGATATTCTCCTGGCTTGTGTGATTGGTGGTTCGGCCCTCCCTGTCATTTGGAAGATGCCCACGTTGTGCCCTTCCCTTTGTGGAGATTTCACAATACTACGTAGGAATGAGCAGCCACGTACTACGTAGTACTACATAGTCCTACGTAGTAGTCTTGCTTGCTACATGCTGTCCAATGACCACTCATGGCTGTCACCCCTTCTGCACTTCCACGTCTTTCTTCTTGACAGCAAAGCCGCATCCTGTCAGTTTGGCTTCTTGGACAGCGGATGAAGCGGAGAAACGCGAGATGAAATGCGGGGGCTTCTCGTTTAGGCCTTGTTAGGTAGGGGCCAAGTATTTGGCGTGGGGCTGTCAGGGTATTAAGCTTCCTGTCAAAGTACTAGAACCACCTGGACGCGAGCAAAATTCCATTCCCACTCCTACAAACTCCGCACCAAGGCAATGCGTTGACCTTGCTTTTTACCGTCCTCTACCATGGTGTCGAGAATATCCCGGGGCATGGCAACTTCTAATCTCTTCCGTGATGCAGACGCTGCCGGTTGGGAGAGTCGCCTTCCCGGCAGTGGGATGTCTTTCGGCATAACGGCAAGCAAGGTGTTACATCACGAGTTGATTTGTCTGAGCGCAGCAATGCTAGAAAAGCGAGGCAAGTTTCCTCGTTTACCGGAATAATCTGTAAGTTTTGCATCAAGTCCCCCCTACTGTTGCCTTTTCCCGCAAAGTACTACCACCAAACATGGCTCCTTCAGCTATATCCACTTCTGACCATTCGTCGAATGGTACTCTGAAAGGGATATCACACTACCACCAATTTAATGGCCACAATGGAACACCCTCACACCCTACCAGAAGGTTGCTTCCCGGCATCTATGTCCCAACCGTGGCGTTCTTTGATTCTAACGAAGACGTGGACATCGCCTCAACCGAGAAGCATGCGGCACGACTCGCAGAGAGAGGCGTCGCTGGGATCGTGACTCACGGCAGCAACGGTGAGGCCGTCCACCTCGACCGTGAAGAACGAGCTGCCATCACCGAAGCAACACGTAAAGCTCTGGGCTCGGCTGGCTACGATGACATGCCCATCATCGTGGGATGTGGCGCACAATCAACGCGAGAAACAATCCGTCTCTGCATAGACGCATCGAACTCCGGCGGCGACTACGCCCTCGTCATATCACCAAGCTACTATGGCTC
Organism: Endocarpon pusillum Z07020; assembly: GCF_000464535.1. Taxonomy (NCBI): domain Eukaryota; kingdom Fungi; phylum Ascomycota; class Eurotiomycetes; order Verrucariales; family Verrucariaceae; genus Endocarpon; species Endocarpon pusillum. Next base: position 51,378 of record NW_006913653.1, read on the forward strand.
GCTCCTGAATTCTGATCTCCTTCTCTCCCACTTCCGCGCTGTAGCAGACGCCTCCCCCATCCCACTCCTTATCTACAATTTCCCCGCCGTTGCCGGGGGTCTAGACATGACTTCGGACCAGATCCTTGCGCTGTCCAAACACCCTAACATCGTGGGGGTGAAGCTCACGTGCGGTAATACGGGCAAACTAAATAGAATTTCTTCTGGCACGAAAGGCGATTTCCTCACCACAGGTGGCTCTGCAGATTTCATCCTCCCTACACTGATCGCCGGTGGAGACGGAGTCATCTCCGGCCTCGCGAACCTGGCTCCGAAATCATGCGTCAAGGTCATGGAACTATACAAAAAGGGAGATATCGCTCAAGCGCAAAGGCTGCAAGCAATAGTAGCGAGAGGCGATTGGAGCGCCATCAAAGGTGGGTTTGTGGGCGTGAAAGGTGCTTTGAGACTGTACGAGGGATATAGCGCCGTTCCGAGACGACCGTGTATTGCTCCGGATGAGGAGGCGTCTCGGGCGCTCAAAGAGCAGTTTCGGGAGATTATGGAGCTGGAGCAGAGTCTTTGAGCAGGTTTCCTTTTCGTCTGTGGGGGTATCCATGTGGTCGCAATAGTGTATGCGGGTAACAAGCAGGGAAGCTAAAAAGTGCCTACGTCATGCTTTGACAGTCTACATCCATGGCCTTGGAATAACATCATAACACAGCTTTTAGCCTGCAGCTGTGTGAATGTCGTGTGCCTTCTTCATACTTATTACGCACCTCCCGTCCAAAGAGCGAAAGGAGCCTCTGAGCATCATCGTTTTGGCTCTTGTCGGTGTGGAAGACATCGGGTCCCAACCATACCCGCTAACTCCTAACAGGTCCTGATGGCTAGTAATGCGGGATGTGGCGTGACCCCAGACACCCCCTCCCGTGATTTTCCCCTTTGCGAGTCAGCTCCCCCCTGGTCTTCCCCGCATTGTGGCACTCCGGCACTTCCTTTTGCCCCTTTCCCCTCCCCTCCCCACACACACTACGTAATACTACGTACTACGTACCACGTGCCATACCAGTAGCGGTATACTCCGTACCGCCGGCAGGAAGGGAAGGGTTACACGAACCAAGCGTGGTTCGGAGCACATTTAGCTCTGGCATTTGGGCCGAGTGCAGTGTTGAAGCGTCCCCTTTTGCGGGAGGAGGAGTAGGAGGAGGTTATGCAATACGAGCTACAATGGGATAAGGGGCTTGGGACGAGTACCAGTTCAGTAGATTGGAAGGGCGGTCAAGGGAGAGACGGAGAGAGAGAGGAGCGAGGGTAATACTGCCTAGTGGCTCATTCCATATGTGCCCGTGGACGGGTGTTATCATTATTGTTATTCCTGTGAGTGGGTCATTTCATCACCTTGAATTCTTTTGCATCCAGTATTGTGACCTCAAATTGATTCGTTCAACAACTATTTCTCTACCCATGAAAGTTTTCCGAGCTTACCAACTCCATAGTTCCTCCTGCCCCTGATAGTCCCTCCAATGAAGGAAGGTTGGGTATGGCGCCAATTCAGACGATAGAACATTTCCGCGTGAAACCACGCTGGCTGTTTGTCAAACTCACCGATGCGGAGGGGAGATCTGGCTGGGGCGAGGCGACACTGGAAGGACACAGTTTGGCGGTTGAGGGGGCTTTGGATGAGTTGACGACCAGGATTCTGGGGATGGAGGCCAAGTACGTCAAGTCCGTACCAGACTGGGGAGACTGGTGTTTACTCTGCTGCTATCTGTGCTGACTTGGGGTTGGGTGGTATGAGAAAGTGAAATCGAACGTATATGGCAGACAGCGTACCGACAAGGGTTCTATCGTGGAGGTGCGGTTTTCATGTCTGCGCTGGCTGGGATTGATATTGCGTTGTGGGATTTGAAAGGTGAGAATTCGGTCTGGAATGCCACTTTGCGAAGCCGGAAGGACGCTTTCCGTGATTGAATCTTTTTGGAGCTGATGGTGTTGTGAAGCACGAAATCTAAACGTGCCGATATACGAACTTCTGGGTGGTAAGGTGAGGGATAAATGCCGGGTGTACTGCTGGATAGGAGGAGATCGACCTCAGGATATAGAGGTCGCTGCGTGCGTCTATTTTCTAACGACCCTCAGCGCAACCCGGAACACAGCATTAACAATCTTGATAGGAAAGCACGGAGCGAACAAGGGCTGAAGTGCATCAAAATGAACGCAACAGAAGACCTAGACTGGCTTGACTCACCCGCAGCCCTCGACTCCGCCATCGAACGCCTTGCCAAAGTGAAGGCGCTTGGCATGGACGCCGCCCTTGACTTCCACGGCCGGCTACATAGACCTATGGCGAAGCAGCTGGCTAGAGCTCTAGAACCACATCGACCCCTCTTCATAGAGGAACCAGTACTGGTCGAGCATCCCGAAGGGATAAAGCAGATCTCAGATATGACCAGCATACCCATTGCGCTCGGGGAACGCCTGTACAGCCGCTGGGACATAAAGCGCTTCCTCGAAGATGCTTCGGTAGACATTCTGCAGCTGGATGTTGCTCACGCCGGAGGCATCTCCGAATTGAAACGCATTGCCAACATGGCTGAACCGTATGATGTTGCTATTGCGCCTCATTGCCCCCTGGGTCCTCTTGCTCTTGCTGCATGTCTCCAGGTTGACTTGTCGATATCGAATTTTGGTATCCAGGAGATGAGTTTGGGAATCCATTATAACACTGAAGCTGGGGATATTGATTTGGGCTTTTACTTGAAAGATCAGACTATTCTGGATATCAAAGATGGATATGTACATGCACCCAAGGGCCCTGGTCTGGGTATCGAGATTGATGAGGATATGGTAAGAACGATAAGTAAGGAGACAGAGCCTTGGCAGCCAAAGGGCTTTCACGGACCGGATGGAAGCATTCGAGAGTGGTGAGAAGGTGGAGAGACGGCTCTTAAAGAAGCCCACGGTGAGGCACGAATCTTGAGCGGGATTGCTGAATTTATCAAGATTTTGGAATCTGTCCCTGTAGCCTCAAGCTCGACAGTTTGCTAGAACGGCGGATAAGTACAGCTTCCGCCGGGTGAGGTACATGCGCTCACTGAAACCAATTTGCCTTGGTGTAACACTGTTGTCCGTCTGGAGGGCTCCCAACCTGTAGGCTTCTCGTCACTGACCTTAGGAGTCAGCTTTTTGCCAGAATCGACATCTTTTTCACAATGCCTGCCTTGCGGTGTACAGATACCCGTGTGAGACGCCAGTATACCATACTTCATTTTCATTGCGATGATGCGTGCTAGATCTCAATTAGTTCATCTCATAACCAGAATCTCTAAACAGTGGGTCCTTCTCTTCAGAAACTGCAGAAAGGGCCTCAACTTCATCTTTCTCAGCAACCAAGCTGCATGTTTCACGGTTACACTAGCTCAATGGTCATTTTGCGATCTAAAGAACTGTTATTGGACCAAAAGGACGCCGGCCCTCAGAGGACTGTAAACTGGCTTTTGTCGGACAGCTGTGAAGGGCAACAAGAATGGAGATCGATGCCCTTTCTCCTCATTGTGACTCGTACTGGAGCTCCTCATATCAGACAGCGATGAGATGGATCCTAGGATACCTATGTATGAACAATACACCGTCTATGCACAGTACCCAGGAGTCAGCGGAGGAGTGAAGCGATGTCCCAGGGTGGAGGGTTAGTAAAAGTCATGACTACGGTAGTGAGCCCGGACCCGAGGCCCATCGAAAGAATTGGTGTCGCTCTTGGCATGATTTATAATGACAGATTAGCTGATACAGTGCACAGTATGGTATGCTGGCTCTAATTCTCATTTATTTCGTTCCTACGTGCTGTGCCAAGAGCGGCACCAGTCGTTTCCCCCTCACGCCAATCATTGTTTTGGGTGCTCTGCGGTCTTTGTTCAAAGCTAACTTGACATTCCCAGCAGCCTCCTAGCGTCCGCCGTTGATAAGCAAATGAACGTTGATAGTTCTCAACGTGCGTGGGACTGAACGTATGCTGCCAGAGTAGCTGAGGCAGGCTTTGTCGAGTTGGCGGGATACAACCAGCTTCCCCCCCATGACAAATCTGCAAAATCTGCACGTCTTGCACGAAAGAGGAAGCTGCCCACAACAGTCTGCCTGGCACAGCATTCGGACGCGGCCACACTGGAGAGCGTGCAATATGGAAGCTCTCCGAATGGCTGAAAAGGGGATTATGTCAGGGCAACGCGATGACGATCGACTACCAGAATGGGGGCCCTGCATGTTCGAAAGCTGTGATGTAGCCACACCGTCCAGAGTAGTACAAAGAGATGGCGAGCACTCCCAGCTCCTGCCAACCGGCTGGTCGCCAAAGACAGCGCCAGCACTCACAGATCTCGAGTGAAAAAGGATGTTGCAACTTCTTCCTTTGCTGGCCCTCGCTGGCACCTCACTCGCTTCATATGGCGCGAATCTGAACTATCGCAGTCCTTCTAACCACCATCCAGGCCTCGGTATTTCCGTTCGAAAGGTAGTCAAGAGGAACGATCCTTCCGCGAGTTATGATCCGGCTAGTCTCAATTTCACTCACGGTGTTGCTTCTGGAGATCCGTACCCGTCATCAGTCATATTGTGGACCCGGTGCTCTCCAATGCTGAACAATGTGGACGACAACCGCACAACTACAGGTTATGTACCCTTGTACAACCCCGTACCCATCTACAATGATACGGACGAGGGAAGACCGCCGTCCAGATCGCCCATCTGCCTAAACTTTGTGGTGGCAACAGATGAGGACCTCTCAGATGTTGTGAACCAAGGCACAGTCTATACGTCCTCTGACGTCGATTACACGGTCAAGGTTGAGGCAACCGGTCTTGATGCTTTCACGTACTACTACTACCGGTTCACCGTGTGCAATTCACAAAACTCGAGCCCAATAGGCCGAACCAAGACCACGCCAGCCGCAAGAGACGATGTGACCTCAGTGGGTCTGGCAGTGTTTTCCTGCTCGAACTTTCCATTCGGCTTCTTCAATGCCTACGGTAATCCAGCTCGGAAGGATTCCGTGGACTATGTCATTCACCTAGGGGACTATATTTACGAATATAGGAATGGTGACTATGGCTGGGGAAACGCGATCGACCGTATATCGCAGCCTGATCGGGAAATTTACAGTTTATACGATTATCGTAGACGCCACGCGACATACAAAACTGATGCTGATCTACAGCTCAGCCAGCAAACATTTCCTTGGATACCTGTTTGGGACGATCACGGTAGGGCCTTGACTAGTAAGTTATAAGACGAAGCTAATATGCTACGTAGAGGTCGCCGACAATACTTACCGGGACGGCAGCTCAGAATTGAACAACACGGAGGACTCTTTTATCAGAGATGGAGGTGTCTCCACTGATCAACGCAAAATGAATGCTGTCCGTGCCTACTTTGAGTGGATGCCCATACGGTGAGTGCTGCTACAGCGAAACGCTACCTCTACTGATCAGAAATCAGTCAGGTGGACATGGACGACAATCTCCGCATCTGGAGAAGTTTTCAGATAGGCAATCTGATAGATCTTTTGATGCTTGATACTCGGGTTTACGATCGTTCGATCACCGACCTCTATTGGAATACAGACTACATTAGACAGATCTCGAACGATGCCAGCAGATCGCTAATGGGCAGTCGGCAGGAGAATTGGTTCTACGAGAATCTGATCAATTCAGCGAATCGAGGTGCAACTTGGCGAATCATCGGAAGTCAGATCATCTTCTCAAGGGTCAACGTGTCTGTCCTAAGTGGGACTGACGAGCCCCTAAATTATGACGCCTGGGACGGGTATCAAGCCAATCGAAATCGTACTCTATCCGTTCTGTACAACAACAACATCAGCAACAATATCTTCCTAGCTGGTGATAGTCATGCCAAGTAAGCTTCCATGTCTTGCGTGCTCTACAATAGTTACTGACATCTTGCAAGCTGGGTCTCAGATCTTGTCTGGCTAGGCGAGAGTCCGTATGATCCTGCGACTGGTGCTGGTTCTATTGGAGCTGAATTTGCAGGCACTGCAGTCAGCAGTCCATCTCCCTTTGGTCAAAACATAACGATTGCTCGCGCCAATAACATCAGCGACTACTTGATCCGAGATAACCGCGAGCTTCAATGGTCTGAAGCCTACTACCGTGGCTACTATGAACTTCACGTCTCGAAAGAGCAGCTCAATGCTAATTTCTTCGGTCTGCCGACAATTATCACTCGCAACCCAGAGGAGATCAGCATGGCTAATTTTACTGTCTTGAACGGTGGGAATCGGTTAGAGAGGTTTGATGGATCGCCCGCCGTGGGTGGTGTTGTAGAGAATGGAGCAATCAAGGTAGGGGAGGTGGTGCGGACAAATATCACCAATGCTACGGACACCGGACTGTATTCTGTTACTCAAGGTAGTACATTTCGCGATGATTGATAGACGGGGAGACGGAAGAGTCAGTGAAGCATTGGGTACAGGTGAAATAGGGTCTATAGATACAACTGTACATAGCCGAGAAGGATGACTATGCTGTTGGCTGTGCAAAATGGTCCACCGCACGGGATAGATGTAGCTCCCTTCAAATTTTCTGAGCTGGCTCTGCCAAACACACCTACGAGGAGATTACGTTATCTATGCCCTTGTAAAACTTAAAATGGGCAAGGCTGTTACCAAGAAATAGTAGCCAAATTGAGTATAGCTTACAACCCTCGGATTGATTCTGAGCACTGCAGTAACACTTCATTGCTCGTTTGTCCATGGCTTGCAGAAGGTAAATAGCGAGTGCACAATCAAAGCTACGATGTCTGGAACGATACCGATGATCCTGGAGGACGCTCTAATGCTAAAGCCACTTTTGCATTTTCGTGCAACCTGCCACGACTCCTTAACACCGCCCCTCGCATCGGAGCACAATGGGTCCCAGGCACATAACCATCTACCTCGTCGCCTTGGATAGGATGAAACGTCTTACAGTTTGCTCTCAGCCTTGGGTGGCTGGGTGAATTGCTCCATGGACGTAAGGCGGAGAGCTTGACGCGGGTGAGTAGGCATAATGTCTTCTGTTAATTTACTTTACGAGTGGACGAAACGTGTCCCTTGCTATTATAGGCACAGTTGGCCCACGTGAAATTGGGCACTCTCTCCCCACCTGACGAGTGCAGCTCCTGGCTTCATCATGCCGAGAACCTCATTCTGGGGATACGTATCATTTTTTTTGCATTCACGTTACTGTGCAACACTCTGCTGTGCAGCTTGTCACACTCATTGAAACTCAATCTTGTCGGCTTAGATGCAATTCTGTACTCTATCGGTGTGGTTGCTTGCTTGCAATCTCTCGGGTAGGTTATCTCGAGTTTCTACCACTCTGGGAGCATAAACATGCACAAAAGACTATCAGGGACACGGATGAAAAAGTGCTCCTTGAGCAGGCCCCGCTAACATCAAAGCCTTGGATATGGACTATCACTGCGATGTTGGCGTTTCACCTGGTCAGCTTCCTCTTATTGCGGAGCTGTGACTTGCGTATTCCAGCGGAGGACGAGCAGCATGTTCATGCATGTGTCATTCACCACCTGCGACATGGAGTCTATCTGTGTCTCTTCGGATCAGGCAGTGTTCGAAGAGTCTCATGGAAAATATCAGTTATAAGCAATTGGCATGCTTGATCAGTGATCATACTCCTCTTTCCCCAAGATTACAAAGATTACGCCGTTATGCCTGTCGAGGGGAGCGCTGACCGCGGAGTCACCGCTCGGATGGCTAATATACGCCGAAAACCAGTCTCATCTGCTTTCTATGCCAGCGATTTTCCACCTATCTTTGCGCCTGATTCTCCACACCCTCAAACGGCTGAACGCGATGGAGCCCGTCTTTCTCATCACTTACGATTAGAACTCAACAACTCTTCGGATACGACCCTCTATGGTGGGGATCCGGTAACGGCTGGATCAGAAAGCCATGTTAGCTTGCTAGATGTCTACAATAGGACTACATCACTTGAAGCCGGGTCTCAAAGTCCAGATCCAGCAATCACGGAGTCGAGAACCACCTACGAGGCAAGCTACATCGAAGACGTCTCAGAGCTGCCTACCGATGACAATCATTCCGGCAGAGATGTTCAACCTGCAAAACCCAGACCTCAAGGGAGCTCAGACAATTACCCGACTAGGCAACTGTGGACTCCAATCTGGCTGAAGAAGAGAACACTGGTTGCGTTCGTTGTGCTCTACATCATTTTGCTCTTGAGTGTTATTTTGTTGTGGCACTTCTCCAGAGATAGAGATGGGTTCGCTCCTCGCATCTCCACAAACCACTATACTTGGACCTATGGACCTACTGCGGTGCTCGTTATTGTCGTTGGCCTCTGGCGTCAAGTAGCGTACTACTCTTCAGTTCTAGCTCCCTGGCATGAGATGAAGCGAGGCGCAGAATCCTCAAGGAGTCTCCTTCTTGGCTACGTGTCTCCTTTTCAGGTTGTGAGTCTATGGCTGGCATTCAGGCATAGAAGCATATCTGTCATTGCAGGCATCCTTGGTTTCGCATGCCTAAAACTGATTATGGGTCTTCTAACTTGCTATCATCCACATGTTCTGACCATCTTGTTAGATAATCTTCTCTACCGGCCTCTTGGTACTAAGTCCTATCGTGGTGACAAACTCGACATATCCGATTGAAGTCAGAACAGATCTTGATGTAACATCACTACCCATAGATGGTTAGAGCACTCCAGTCCTCGCTTACTACGGTCATTTGACGAACAATCTAACATGGCCTGTTGGCGCAAAAGAGTATCTCGCTTACCCAAGTATTGGAGCTAAAGCAACGTTACCGCCCAATTCAGAAATATCTGTGGAGGCTGATGTAATGCTACCTCAATTTGACTGCGAAGCCGCGAAAGCTATTCCTGGGGAGCAATACTCGGAGACAGGCACTGGGCCTTACTATCATAATTTTACAACCTTCGAAGCTCCTTCTTGCGTTGTCAAAAACGTATTCTTTAGCAACCTGAGTTTGGGAAACCAGACCTATCCCTCAAGGCAAATCATTGGACATTTTTTATTGGTCGATTGCATATCTGGTACTATATACTACACAGAGACCGGTTCTCCTCTTCTACAAGGGCAAAATGACGTTGGATTTATGGCTACTGTAGCCGATTACCGATACATGCAGACTCCGGCTTATCAGACTCATGGAGATTCTACCTCCTTTGAAGATAATTCATTTTGGGTGACTCTTGACCGCGCCAATGGAGTCATCTGTAAACCAGCTTATTCGATAATCAAGGCAAATGTCACCTACGATACTGCCAAGCAGGACGAGAGCGATCGATATTCCATTTCGAAGCCGGAGGTGCCGGCTGGGAAACGGCTGGAAAACTCTACGGTGAATGATTTGTCCCTTGCTCTATGTTATGCAATCGATTACTCTCAGGGAATAATTGGCGGTCAACAACGTCGTCTTTCCACAGATATTGTAGAGGAGTGGCCTGATATTCTCTCCAGGTTGATGCTTTTGACGCAGGGAGAATCAAGTCTTGAAGTTTTCTTGGCTGACATAGAGACAATGAAGAGTGCTGCTGCAAAGACATTGTGTGGGATTGCTTCGCAGTACGCTCAGCAGTTCTTGCTCAAGCCAGCTTCAAAGACCAGCATAGGTCGGCTCGTCTATACGGAGGACAGGTTGAAGGTTCAGACCCCTTCAATGGCCTTGATCGTATCATGTCTGGCGCTTCTCATCCTTTTGACCCTGATGCTGCTTTTTCACAGGCCTCATGACGTTGTGCCTTGAAACCCCAATTCTCTAGGTGGCATGGCAATAATCATAGCCAACAGCCAGTGCTTACAGAACCTTCTCCTAGACCTAGGACGGTCACCTACCGGCAAAATACGACATAAACTAGCCAAGTTTTACTTTACTAGCTAACTAGGACCCAATGAAGCCAGCTTCCGAATTCAAGCATCCGATACCCAGCCAATGCCAAATATCGCAGAGGTACCATCCAAGAGCAGCCATTGGCATCATCCAATTGCTATCCAAAAAGGCTTCATTGCAGGCGTGCTACCATTACCGCTGATCTTCATAGCTGTTCTTGAAGGCTTGCAACATGCCTCAGATCACCACAATGGCTTCTTGCCTCTACAGCGAGACACCGCCCATGAGTCCAGTTCTATAAACATCCTTATACGCTATATACCTGCATTTGTTGTGCTACTACTGGCCACCTTGTTCAACATGTTAGATTTTACTGTTACAACATTCACCCCCTTCAGTGCTCTGCGAAGCGGAAGTTCAGCTGCTCGGAGAAGCATTTTTAGTCAGCTTATGAGCAGGCCTCCTCCAGTCGCCTTGTATAGGGCAGCCATCGATCGTCAATTTGGGGCGCTCTTTTCCAATATTGCCGGCCTTGCTGGGCCTCTACTGGCTATCATCGTGTCTGGACTACTTATCATTGAAAATTTCAGTGTCAGCTCGAACGTTACCGTCCAACAACTCGACTCATTTAACATCAATACACACAACGCTGATTATTTCCATGCCACAGAGACAATCAGTATCGCGGAGAAAGTCAGTATGATGGAGATTTTCAATCTGTCTTCCCCTGCCTTCACGTACAAGGATTTAGCATTTCCCCACATCGAGCTTTCAGAAGAATCGATGGGTCTTGTCAAGGCTGCGAGCGCAACCGGTAGTATGACATTGTCGCTCCAACTACCTGCTTTGAGAGCCTTCCTAGACTGCAAACTAGTACCACGGGAAGACATCGTCTTCTCTTTCTTCTTTCTCCAAGGAAACCCCGTGGTTAGACTCTCATCAAAGCTCCGTCAACCACAACGTTGTTTTGGTCAATACTTTCCGTACCGCTTTGACTTTGATATTCCTTACGAGGAACAGCCTGGATCCCCAAATTTTTCGCCCCGACGCATTGTACTTTGTCGGCACGATCAGCGGCACTTTCTCTCCGGAAATCCGGTTATCTGATTGCCCTTCCTTCGCCTTCATCTTCGGTAACGTTAAGGCCAGAACCACATCCTACGAGAACGTCACCTTCATGACTTGCTCCGAACACATACAGGAAGTACAGGCTCAAGTAACATTTACTCTACCTTACTTCACACTTGATCAGTCTCATCCACCGATCATTGATGAGAGTACAATTCGTCTTCTTAAGAACAGCACCAGTGGGCTCACCGCCATCAAGAATAATGTTATAGACAAGATGTATGACTTAATACCAAATTAGCGGCCTGTAGCCGATATAAGGTATAGTTTCCACTCCTTTTTTCATACTCTTGTCTCCAGCTCCGACGCTACTCCACCAGAGGAACTTGTGGGCCCCGCAAATGCAGCCAAACTGTTTAATCATACCAACTATCTATACAGTAAATTCATGGCTTAAGTCATCAATACAGAAATGCAAAGCGCTCCGCTCCAACCGAACCCTATATACAATGCCACCATCGCCCTGCCAACCACTCGTCTAAAAATGAACAACGGCAGTAAAGTCACACTTCAGATCCTTCTGGCAGTCATGTTCGTCTGTGGAAGTCTTGCCTACCTGCTGACGGACATGCGAAGAACCTTACCGCATAACCCGTGCACGCTTGCAGGGTCCATGTCGCTGCTGGCCGGTAGTGAGATGGCTTCGAGGGCTGTGGTTCATGAGGGAGCAGAGTGGATGAGTGATGAGGAGTTGAAGAAAGCCGGGGTGTTTGAAGGCTACTTATTCAGTCTTGGGTGGTGGAACGACTGAACCCCAGGTGCAACGTCGAACAGGAAGAGAAGATTCGGTATTGATATCGGAAGGGCGGAGAAGGAATCATAACACAGAGTAGGTTACTTATTAGATCTTAATCATCTCGTCTCCTTCCAAGGACAGCCCTCTCTGCCTCACCACTCCAGCCCCCTCTTAAGCTCTGCCTCGTGAAAACCCCCCCATCTCTTTCACGGCCTTGACACCCCTTCCATACGGCCATTGTTCCGTTGGGCCCTTGCACACAACCTACAGCTATGGCAGCCGCCATGGCCGGTTATTGTAATGTGTGTTCTTATTCCATCACCGTTTTCAGGCACAACAGCAGTCTCCGCAGTATAGGCTCCTTTCACACCCATTGCACTCTGAAAGTTGCCTTTTCCTCCTGCACAGCTGCTCCGTCTCCAGACGGAGGACCCTTTCCTCACAGCAGGTGGCAGTCAGTATGAATGACACCACGGAGTAGAGTAGAATAGAATAGCACAGAAGCGAATTCTCAGCATCACATGCATTGTTTTCTCGGGACATGAGATACATAAGTTGGGATGAAACTACAGAATATATGACATGTTTTCATTGTATCTGAAAATGCTACGACTATACTCCCATTCCAGATCATCGGCGCCTACTGCTTACATTGGTCTGCGCATCGACCATCCTGCCGCGGGGCGGGAAGCGTTCCCTCAGTAATGCCTCCTCCTCTATAGCACTCGCTGTAGCGCTGGCCGTGACGCCTACGCCTGCACTCCCTTTCCCTTTCAAGGTCAGTAGATCCCGAGAATTCCATCCAGAACCTGGACGGGATGCCGGCCCATCAAATGCAGGTACAGATGCACATGTCGATGCACCCAGGACGCCCATGTGATGCTCCTCCATAACTGTGTCTCCGCTACTGTCCTCCAGTTCGATCAGATCCCCCATCCCATTCCTCCCGCCACTACCAGCACCACCACCAAGCCGTCTATAAACCTCCTCAGGCTCCGGGTTCCCCGTAATCTTCGATCCCACCTTCCTCACCCACCCCTCGATCACGCCTCCGACATTCTCGAGCCCCGCTGTGGCGCTTGAACCCGTCGAACGCACCGAGTCAAAAGATTCCCTCGGCGCGACATTGGGAAGATGATGTGCAAACATCTTATTCAAGCTATCCTCGGCTGGTCCAGGACCTGCTAGCCCAGGACCGGAGGAGCGGAGCGGACCCACGCCGCCCGGGCCTTTGAGGCGGTCAGCCCAATATGAGGAAGTATTTGACCTGGAGTTGCTGCGCTGAGATCGATTCGGGCGGTTGCGGGAGGGAGAGGTACTCAAGGATAGCGAGTTGAGACGTGAATTCATGTCGAGGGATGTTTTTGGTGTGTCGGAGTAGGGGTCTAGATCGGAAAGAGTTTGGGATTTTCGGCGGGAGGGAGGGAAGAAGCCGAGAGTTCGGCGCGGAATGCGGGCTATCTCGATGGATTCGGGGATGTTGGGAAGCGAGACGAAGTATTCGTGTTTGTATTCCGGGTCGAGGTCCGAGTTTGTGTTTGGTGTCAAGGATGGAGATGTGTCATCTGCGGGCAGGTGAAAATGATTGTTAGAGTTGTTCTTGGACTGGTTAGGGCCGACACAGGTGGGGATGTTGTGGTCTGGCACTGATTCCTTCGTGTCGATCCTTCTGCCTCGAATGGCACAAGCTTCAACAGGAAGAAAGACGTGGTCCCGAATCTGTATGTTGTCATTCGGCCAGAGTCTGTTGACTTTCCGAAACACCGCTGGTTGGCACTGGTATCTGATCATCACCCCTGCTAAGGTGTCTTGTGGTTTGACCTTATGTACGTAGACAAGGGCGTCTCCATCATATTCGGCAGGGGTAGCAGTATCAGGCAGCCTTAGATTGGAGTCTCGTCGTTTATGAGGAGTATACAGACCGGAAAGTCCATTCGCGTCCGCCAGGAGTAACGTTTCTCGCTTCTTGGCTTGAACCATGGCCTGCCTCTCTTCCTTCGAACCCGCTATATGTGTCTGCCCAGTACTTGTTTCCGGGCCCCATTGAGGAGTAGTAGCCCCTACACCAGAGGCGTTGCCGAATTTCCTCCGCACTGAAGCGTTGAATGTACCTCCGCCCTTGCCTTTAGGAGGTTGTTGCGCGTCACTTCCAAGCAGAGTTGAGGCAATGCTTTGAATTGAAGACCAGGACTCCCACAATCCCAAGCCAGAAGCTGCACTCGTCTGTCCGCGGCCGGTTTTCCCCGAGTCGTAATTGGAAGGCGCTATCGATCTAGGGTCGGCCGCAGCCGGGAGTGGCCTTGAGGGATGTGCGCCAGGAATTGGAGATACTCCTCGTGACGGGAAGGGAGACGTGAATTTCGGTTGAGACCAGGGGGCTGAGCTGCCGGCATCCTGAAGCGTCGAGCCATCGTGGTCATCGAAGGATATGAGGCGCCTGTTGTTTCTCGGTCTGATAGAGCAATCCTTAGGGCTGGTAGATGTGTAGGTGGATCCGTCCGGGTTCATGGCAGCTGCCCTCGGAGCGCTGCTGAGTGAGCATCTGTGGGAGCTGGAGCAGACATTCAGAAGTCTGATGTTGCATGAGAATAGGATTGTTGAGAAGAGTCTAACTGCGCAGAAAAAGGTGAAAAGCCCATATTCACAGGGTGTAGAAGAGGTAGAGGAAGAGGAAAGGAAGAGAGAGAGAGAGAGATATGCTTGTGTGGGATTACAGTAATACCGAGTCGAGGAGTCCCTCCGTTGCGCATTCGTCACTGCAAGGGTCAGGCCACGCTAGGCTGAAACAGGAGGTGGGAGGAGGACTAATACTGTATTAGTTAAGCAGCTGCTATTTCTGGCAGGTCAGCGTTGAGGTTAACTGCAGTGGTTCTCTACTGGAGTACTGTCCGATCTGTGCTCTGTATTCTGAACTCTGACAACAGGGTATTCCGTTGTACTTCGTCAATGCACAGTGCCGTGTATCCTATGCTCTAAGCCCGTGCAGCAGATCTTATGCTAAGCTAACTTAACCTAGTTGTTTTGCAACCTCTATGGGAACGTAGATGCAGTCCTCAGCAATAACCCCATGTGCTCCAGGGTTGTTCCACCAGCATACACCTTCAGATTACTGACCGTCAACGCTTATACCATTCACGTCACCATTGATTCCAAAGAATTGGAACCTGCAATGAGGATCAGCAGAGGTCCTGTGCCTGCAAGCAGAAACCAAATGGTGTTTCACTCACCAATCTTCCACATTCAGTGCGTTCGGCACAGCAGGCACACCCCGCGAGCTATTACTCCAATTATCGTCTTGTTGTTGATGCTCCATACCATGACCCATCATCTCATCCATCGACCACCCCTGGGTATGCATGCCCATGTTGACCTGCGGTAGAGCCATGTTAGATGCCATCCCTTGAAGACTAGAGCTACCATCATCATGAGAGTGTGTCGGCATCTGTAGCTGAGGATCAACGGGGTTGCCGTTGGGAGAGGAGAATGACATGGTCATGTTCGTTCCATCTGGAAACAGCTGGTCAGGCTGGAAATTCTCCCATAAGGATTGTGGTATTGGCGGCGAATGGCGCGTTACCAGGAAGAGGTCTGGAGGTGTTGCGGGGATGGAAAATCCTCCAGGGAAAGGCGAGGCTGGTCGTGTGCCGCCTCGTGATGGTCCAGGCGGTAAGAACTGGTCTGCTGCGTTTCTTGGAGGCGGCGAAGATAGACCTGCTACCCCTGCAGGCTGGTGGCCTAGATCGCGGTTGGGGGTGAGAGAAGGCGTTTGTGGGCGTGAACGCTCATATGACAGTTGTGGCGCAGGTGGTCCGCTCGAGTAACCAAACTCCATGTCATCGAACTTTCGCTTCCCGATTGCTTGAATTTTCGGAGCAGGGTTCGAGGGACCAGTCTTGCTCTTCTGGTGTCGCTTTCCTGCCGTCTTTTGAAGCCGCTCTTCCAGTACCTTATTGCCGAGAATTGACTCAAATAATGTGTGGACCATTCTGGCAACAAGCCAAACCTTGGACACCTCTTTCATGGCGTGCATGCAAACATTGATTCTCTCTTGGCTCGCAGAGACTACTGAAGGAACCGAGGACCGCATCTGATAGACATGCATAATCAATGCAGAGAACAAACTGTACACGCTATTCAAATAGTATCAGTGACTGCGATGGCTATTGTCGCCAATGAACTCACATAAAAGCAGGGGTGTATCGCATTTCGTCATGTGCTTGCAGATTTTCGACAATAGAGGTAATCATTCCGGCGGCTTGAAAAGCAATATTTCTGGAAGGGTATGCCATGTCCATCGCGTGATAGTCATTCGATGCAGAAGCAGGTGGCATGTGCGCCCGATGCAATAAGCATAACGTCGTGCTGGGAGGGTTTTAGCATCAATCCCACCCGAAAGGTTCAAACGACGTACTAGTAGTTGGCATGAAGCAACGCCGACCAGAAATGATGCCTTGGACGCTCCCAGTACACTTCTCGAGGGCAGTTCTGGAGCCAATCGGCCAAAGCCATATCGCTGTGAGTTAAATCAATGGCGTTTGTTCTCCGTGCTTTGGATGCCACCGAGTACTGCTGTGATAAGACGAGTCCCATGATCTCACAAAGTTTCACGTACTGTAAGAAAAATTGCACATGGATATGGTCTGGAGGGTATTCAGCAAGAGAATCTACCTCATCCTCAATGAAGTCGTCTTCCGACACCATGCCAACATCAGAGTCGTCTGTGTTGATAGAGACTGGTCTCCCAAGAGCGACAGCCACCGATCGATCACGAGTAAATAATGTCCACCATACACGTTTCCACAACCGCTTGTCGGGCCTGCTCAATTGAGAGTTCTCCACACTGTGAATATTAGCATACATTCATGCACATGACACAGGAGATCTCACCTTCGGTGCATGCCAGAGCCCTGGGCAACGACAATTGCTACTCTTGTCCAGTAGAAGACATTCTTGGTGACATCTAATGCGAGGTCAGTCATTAGTACCTATCATTGATGTTTTGTCCTCTACACCCACCTTCAGGTCCCTCCCAATACCAACCCATCAATATCAGGGCTTGCACGATGGTGATTCGGTCATCCTCGTAGTTAGCATCGTAAAGAGCTTTGGCCCTTTTGTAAAAGGTCATGGCGGCCGGCGTAGTAGAGCCATTTGCATCCATGAGCTGAGGATTGCTGCACACCCGCGACCCGGCGAGCAAAATAGCTTGCAGAAGCAGGAGTGAAGGGGGATTCTTATTGTCCTTATATCTTCTCATGAACCGACTTCGGTTGATTACGGGCACCACGGGAGCAACCCATTTGAAAAAGGAGTCCACCAGCTCATCACACAACGATCTCGGTGGCAGTAAGAAGGCTCCTCGTTGTTGTAGGATGTCTATCTCTTGCTGATCTGGTTCCGTCAATCTTGCTCGCGATCCCCTAATGTTCTCCGGCAGCGGATAGTGGACAACATCTGTGGTGCCATGCCGATCGTGAACAAGGAGGGAGAGGTTCGAAGACTCTCCCAAGTACGCAACACGACCAGCTTCTTTGATTGGAGCGCGTGCAAATTTTGGCTTCATAAATTGAGTGAGGACATTCGACTGAGACTCTTGCTGCGCCACCTGCGCTTCAGACAACTGATATGTTGGTGGCTCATCGGAAGGAGTATAGCCATGATTACCGTTGTCTTGATACTGGTGTGGTCCATCTGGGAGGGGTGAATAGTCCTGAGTCGTGTCTCGGTCACTGCAGGGCAGTCAGTCGATACCTTCATTTGGTACAGAGAGCTAACCTATCTCCCTCCTTTGCTTTACTTGTATGATTCTTCTTGCGCTTGGGTACAGGGATCTTGCACTCGATTGAAAATGCGACGCAGTTTGTGCATGGTACCCCTAAGGACGCTGCATCACAGCGGACCTGATCACCTTAGTCCTGGCACGATGCTTGACTTGAGGAACGATGCAAACATACCTTCCGAGAATGGCACGTCTATGGCGGACTTCGAATCAGCATGGATGACAGATCGCGCAAAGATAGGACTCCCTCTCGCTGCCGAGGTACTCGGCCTGTCGCGATAACAGAAGAACAACGTACCTCGCATGCCCGACTGGCTCGTTGTCTATTCAGGATGTCAGAAAACAACACTTCACTCGATGGAAAGATCAATTTACCTTCGGAAACTGGGGTGGCCTGGTGTTTGCGAATTAGGAGCAGGTGTATCGCTTGGACCTGTATGACCATTCGCCGAAGGCACATCTTCTGTGGCAGCGCTCATCGTCAATTACAGGAGTTGATGACAGGATGCAAGCTGCTGCTATGTTGACAACTGTAAGCGTTGCAGAGACTAGAAGTGGTCGTCCACGACCATGTCTCTAAAAGGCCTGCTTGGGTCGACAAGGTGTTCCGCTTGTGGCAGGTGACCAACATGGACTTTTCGGGGGCAATTGGGCTGATCTGGATTCTGCGGGGCATCACACCAAAGCATCATCATATGTTGAAGCTACAAAATCGTGATCGCACAACAGCCACCTTAAAGGATGAATTAGAATAATATATTACTCGGTAGAAAGTCCTCCGCAGTGCTGGTGTCCTCCCCCGGCACGCTCGGAATCATCTATGCTTTTTCGATGGAAATTCCAATCTCACGCCCAACCATCACGGCTGCTGTACTTGTGCAGCATCTTCCATATCAGAGTCAGACGATTCTGTGCTCCAGTCTTTACTCTCCGTTGTCTTGTTGTGATCTTTGATGCTCTTCTTGATGGTCTGGATACCTCCGGCACGTTTGAAGAAGTCCTCTGTCCTGATTCCTCGCACGTCAAGACCGTGGTCAGCCTCCATGCGCTCCCCTTTGTCCCGCTTACGGCGGATCATTTCTCGGACTGGTACCATAGCCGCATCACGACATGCTTCCTTGATATCGCTTCCCGACATTCCTGCCATGACCTTGACCAGGTATTCCATATCGAGCTTTTCTTCGTCAATCTTTGTATCCTTCAGCACCAACTTTAAAATTTTATATCTTTGGGAGGCAGAAGGCAACGAGACTGGAAATTTCTTCGGCATCCGCCGGAGTATTGCCTCATCGATGTCTTGTATTCGATTCGTTGCGCCCAGTATCATGATGCGTTGCGGTTGGCCGTTTGTGTTTGCCGAAGTTAAACCATCCCAATGGGTCATAAATTCGGCCTTTGCCATACCGCTTGCCTCGTGCTCACCACTCCTTCTAGTTCCGAGCACTGCATCAATCTCGTCTATAAAGACAATGGTGGGCTCGAGCTTCCTCGCCAATGAAAAAACGGCATTCACCAGCTTATTCGAGTCACCATACCACTTCTCTGTCAATGTCGAGATGTGCAGATTAATAAAACATGCCCCGCTCTCGTGCGCCAGCGCCTTTGCGAGCATTGTCTTTCCGCACCCTGGCGGACCGTAGAGGAGGACGCCAGAAGGAGCGGATAATAAGGATGATGAGCTTGAATATAGACCAGGCATTGTAAGAGGGTATATGACCGACTCTTTCAATTCCTCGATGATATCTTTCAAGCCTCCTATATCATCAAAGGACACGGGTATATCATCAGGCGCAACCACATCCATCGCGATAGCCTGTTCGTACTGTGACAGTACAAGATCCTCTTTTCTGGGCCGTCCATGTGCGCCTTGGCGCTCATCATCCGAGTCTGTAGGCTGATCAAGCCGTCGCAGTATCGCCGCCGACTTTCTTCGGGCTTGTTCTTTCTGCTCTGATTCTGGATCGAAATTAATCTTGTTTGTGAGGTATCTGACTACATAGTACACCGAAGCACCCTAAACAATCTCAGTACTCGGCAGATAATCAGACGACTTCAAGTGGGTAAGGTCTTACGAGACTGGCGGTAAGGAACAATTCCTGCAGGACCCACTGCCACTTCTCACTTCGAGCAGAGGACATGATGTAAGGACTTGGGGCTGCGGCGGCCGCGGCGGATTGGTCTGGGTATTGCAAGGAACAGCACCGTCAATATAGACGCAATCTCCAGGACTCCAAGGAGTCGGCGGTGAATAGTATTTAGGGTTGATTCAGTATCGGGTGTGATGCCCTCCCCGGTACTGCTCGAGTACCAAATCCGTAGAACTGTGGCACAGCACGAGGCACGAGCCACAAGCCACAAGCCATGCTTTTGCCTAGGATCTGCACTAATTTAGCGTGCCGAGGGTTGTTTACATCGCTTCCTAATGCAGATGATTCTAATGGGACCATCATCGCCTGTGGCACCATCAACTACACCCTCTTTTCAATCAAATTCACCCATAGCGAGCTTGGAGTCCTTGAACAGACATGAGGGGTATCTCTAGTCTGATTGATACGGATATGGATGATTCTACGCGGTTCGTTGATGAGAATATGATCATCTCCAGTGCGTCCGAAAGTGAGCTACCAAAAAAGAAAGCCGCTCAGCCTAAGGCCGCAGATAGTCGCGTCAGCAAGCCGAAGGCGGCGCCTCGAAAACCGAAAGCAGTCAAAGAGGATGGTGCGAAGAAAGCTGTGGGCAAGGCAACTGGCACAAAACGGAAAGCACTGGAAGAACAGGTCAATGGGGAATCTCAACAGGCCAGCAAAAAAATCTCTCGAATTCCTGTTGCGCAATCAGATGATGAGTTGGATGGAGTGACAGGCCCCGAGAGACCAAAGCAGGAAGTCAGTCAAAAAGCAAAGAGGAAGCCAAGAGCAAAGAAGGACACGGTAGCACATGGCGATGATTCTGGCCACGGTCCGCTAGCTGTGCAACACACTCAAGCGCAGACGGGCAGTAAGAAACCCAAAGTTACCCAGAAAGTTATCGCCGATGATCCACATCCAATAGTGCAGGAGGTCGATAATATCGTTGAGGCGTACGCAGAATGCAGCCCTCAACGTCCTGTGAAGAAATCTGTAGGCAGCGCATCCCAATCCCGTCAAGAGAACGTAGTCCGAAGAAAGGCTGGAGGTTCTTCTGACACAGAACGAGGTGGTGGTGACCCCAACCTGCGACGGAAGCTGGGCGACGTAACAAGAAAGTTCGAAAACATCGACTTGAAATATCGCAACCTCAAGGACGTGGGTATTGTGGAGGCGAATGCCAATATGGAAAAGCTCCGGAAGCAGTGCGAAGCCACCACATCAGCATCGGCAGAGCTAATTGAGTCCCTTAAGAAGGAACTTGCAATGCAAATGCCTCTGGCGCATGACGCTCGGCAGCTGCAAATTGACTTGCAGAATTCCAAGCAGGAAGCCACCAAGTATCGCTCTGAAGTGACCGATTTGGAATCGTCTCTTATGGCTGCGCAGAACGAGATCAAGGCGCTACAAGCCAAGCTTGCTGCAGCAAGAAGCTCAGCGACATCGGTTGAGAGCGCGACGGCTAGGACACCAGGCAGCGCAATGAAAAATAGCAATCAAGCAAGAACTATCATGGTTGGTAGCGCAGAAGCGGCTCAAGCGGCTCAAGCGGCACAGTTGAAAGAAGACCTGTACAGCGATCTGACTGGACTCATCATTCGAAGCGTAAAAAGGGCAGATGAAGGCGATGCTTATGACTGTATCCAAACTGGTCGCAATGGTAGTGAGTACATTTATCGCAAGTCAGATTGAAATTCTGCTGATTGTTCCCACAGCACTCCATTTCAAGCTCGTTGTTGAAACCGAAGGCGATGGGCGAACGACAAGCTTCGAGGACACCGAATTTTTGTACACGCCTCTGCTTGATTCGAACCGCGATAAAGACATGATAGAACTGCTCCCTTACTATCTGAAGGAAGACATTACGTTCAATCGCCATCACGCTGCGAAGTTCTACAGCAGAGTGGTGGACGCTTTGACAAAGAAGCCGACGGATGATGAGTAAACATATCGGACAAGGTCTCGATGGACTCTTCGAAGTTCCCGGGTTTACTGGGCTACTAGTATTTGGTTATGCATCATGTTGCTTGGTTCAGGTGTTTCTCCTTTGGATTTGTTGCAGGCCAATCGGAGGCGAGGCTTACAAAAATGACGCCTACCGCTTCTGGACAAAACTTCCATCTTTTCTTGCCGTTCTCATATTCCCCCTTGTGTTGCAGGCGCTCTGTTTCTTTGATGCGATAGTATCACGACTCGCAGTCAGCTTCAGTTGCAATGGGAGATCCACTTGGACGCAGTACTACTTACTGCTAGCAGTGGTTGAAGGGAGCGGCCTTGGCATGGTCTTGTCCCGAGCGCCATACTACTACTTACTACTACTTACGTAGTAGTACGTAGTTAAGTAATAGGCTGTCCACATCTACCCCGCCAATGCCCTGGATCATGCCTATGGTGTTGAGAGCTACAGCTACCACTGCTACGTTGCTACTACTGGTACTCTTTACTCCTTCTACCCGTACAGTTCTCTGCCTGTGCTCACCCTTGCAACCTGTTAACACTCCTTCGTCAATGCCAGCAGGTCTGCAGGAAGCACATCTTGTCCCTAGCACTCTTTTCTCCCTCGTTTCCTAATCGCCACTCTGCCGTTGCATATCGATCCCTGCAGGCGCCCGAGGCCTCATCAGTCTGCCGTCTACCTATTCGTCCATCTGCTCGATTAGTCGTTGGCAGTCCATCAAATCCTCACCCTCGATTCGGAGAGCTGATCTCTAGTGGGTAGCATTGCTCAAACAACCTGTACTTTTGCCTCCCTTTCTCGCTCACCCTTCAGGGATACCAGGCACTGCTCTGAAGCTCATCTCAAATGGCTTCTATACAGCCGTCAACTTCTCTCTACGTTCGCTCGATGCCTCTTTGCAGCACGTGTGCTAGTCCCAATGCTCTCAAGCAATCCTTGTCATTAAACTCACGCCGGAGTTTCTCGTGGTGGTGGAAGCGTGGAACAACTGATTGGTCTTCAAATCTGGACGATAGCTTCCAGCGTCATTTGTTGCGAAAAGAGAGGCTGCTAAGATACAAGTATTCCAAAGCAATTCGACGCCGCCAATTATGGGATAGGGATCCTTCACACAACGCCTCGAGGCCATCATGGGTTGGGTCAACGACAGCTTTGTCCGACTCACATGATGGACAAGCCTCATCTTCTCATTCATCTCAATCTGACTCTAGTTCGATACCAAGGACGACAGGGCGACAATCTCTCGACGACTTCGCCCATTTCAAGGCTTGCGTTGACAGAGACCCATTTGGTGCTGTATTTGGACGCCGTCTGGCAAGCCCGCAGAATCTGACCAACACATCGTGGTCTTCCTTCTCCTGGATATTGAAAACCCCATCTTCGAAAGAGAGTCAAGTGGCGACGCAAGAATCTGCCATGTCCAATACTCCACCATCCCCGGCGCCAGGTGGCATTTCTTCTTCCAATATACGCACTGCATCTCAGTCAGATGAGAGGCTACCAGGTAAGGATAATCATCGGTCAGCTCCGACGACCAAGCCTTCCACGAGGCCAATCGATAGTACTGAGCAACAAGATGAATACGAATATGATCCTATATCCATGCGAAAGGTTCTGAAGACCAAGCCTGTGATGCAGCCGCCCGTTCAAGCCTTTAAACCTCTATTTGACCCGCTCTTTGCAGAAAAGGGTATGGACATACCTGTCAAACCCTACAAACCGCACCGGGTTTTCGGCTATTCGGCCAAATCAAGCTCTAAGAAGGCCTGCTCGGATCACCCTGCTTCCGATACACAAGCATTGGAGTTGAAGGCGGAAACCTCTAGACTTGCAGAGCTTCGTAAACTAAAGGCGGCGACTTTAGGTAATAGCATTGATACCACCGCTGAGTACCATGGCAAATGGGTTTCACCAGCGGAAAAGGCAGAAAACAGGTCAAGAACGGCACCCGCTACCGAGTCAACAACTGACGAAGCACCTTTGTTCTCGGGTACCACTTATGAAGCAAAGTCGAAGGACATTTTTAGAGGAATTGCAAGTCCTAAGCAGGATTGGCTCAATAGAGAAGGGTTCGGACCAGAGCAGGGTTCACCAACTACCGCTATACAACCTACCACCATATCAGATGCCGGAAATGCAAAGACAACATCATCAGCAAAACTGCAGCCTTCATTGGATCGCTTACAAGCCATACCCCAACCTTCAGATAGATTGAAGCCATCACTGGATCGTCTGACAGCATCAAGCAAGAAGCCGACAACTGCTCAAACGTCCCCTAAGCAAGTGGAAACCACAGATGAGGCACATGAATCCATTAGCGAGGATCTAGACCTATTGAGAGCCAGCGATATCAGAGCCTCCACTAGGACCTCCCGCCGAAGTAAGCAGGACAGCGAGAAGGCTAAACAAGACCAACGTCAGAAGCTGGAGACTGATTTCAACCTACGTCAAAAAGACGATGATGGTCTTTCCATTGTCTTTCCTGAAGCGATCATGAAATCTAGTAAGAGGCTTTCGGAGAGTCTCAACAGTCTTTGGCATCGACTTTGGGCCCAGCAACCAGCGTCACTAATTGAAAAGGTGCAGCCACCCAGCACCGTGGAGAATTTCACCGTAGGAAACCTGGGCACATCGGCCAATCGCAAGGAACAAGGAGGACCAGTGGCTGACGCCAAAATTGCTCCTAAAGCTTTGGAATCCGCTACAAGCTCAATTCAAACATTCACGCCCTCAAAAGAAGTATTAGACGCGGAGCAGAAGAGCAAGGAGAGGACCCTGGCGCTTAGAAAAGCCCGAATCGAGGCAATGAAACAGGAGGCTGAAATGAAGGAGAAGGAGAAGGCTCTTGCTCAAACGATCAAAGCAACGTACGAGGACGAGTACGGACCAATTACTGTCGACCACCGGCAACACAAAGGTCTTGCACGGATTGACCAATTGGCAGAAACAATCAAGGAAGCCAATATTCGAGCGGACCGTAATGCTATAAAGGACATGATCGCGCGATGCGAGCATGCTCTGCGTGATGCTAAGCTGACGCGTGTGGAGGTCACGCAGAAGCTTAAGGCCATACTTGCTCGTCTACCATCTTCAAAAGTTAAATTACATCCTCCTCCTGTACGAATGACTCCTGATCCGAGATCTTTCCAACCTGCAAGCAAAGAAAATGTGGCAGCCAAAAAGCCTGCCGAACAGCCCGTACTGGAAGCCCAGCAAACTTCTTCTACCACCCAAAAGACTTCTTCAGGCAAAGCTCCTCTATTGTACAAGGTTTTAGCGTACGACTCTTCCACTTTACAGATGAACATCGCTGAGACGACATCTTCCATGTCAGCAACCGGAGATGGTGAAATGCAACCGCTACATCCAACCGAAGTTCTCTCACGTCTGAACAACGTCGCCAAATTCCTGCCATATTTCGCGGACATGGAGAAACAGGGCTATGAGATCGTGAGTGGAAGTGGTGATGTGTTGGTCTTCAAGAGAGTCAGAACACCTATGATATCTTCTGGGGGTCCTCCTCAACCGAGTAGTACAGCTATGGAAGACTCGTCTTCAAGCCCAAGTCCGTCATCTCAAACATCCTCTCCCGCCGAAACAGTAGTAGAATCCATCGCCCCCAACGCCAGTGCCTCCAAAGTCCACCGCCAAGAGTCCGTCTTCAGCGGTTCAGGGCAGACATGGCATCAAGAAGATACAGGATCAAACAGCAGCTCCAACAAGGCGTCTACGGCTGAACCAGGCTGGTTTGGGAGGGCAGTCAAGCGCGTCTTCCTGGCTGGGACTTTAACCGCCGCGGTCGCTTATACGATTGGCGTTGTGGCGGAACATGCGGGGGCGCAGGTGCAGGTGCAGGGGCAAGAGGGCAGTGGAAGTGGTAGGCCAAGGAGGGTGGGCAGAGCGGGGATTTATAGCACTGAGGATTCGAGATGAGGAGGACTGAAAGCCACGCGGGGCCTTTGGGAGGTTGGATGGGATACTATATCGTGCTTGCGTAGTTAGCGAGTCGTTTGCGTATGGGGAGCACGCCAACATATTGGGAGAGACTGGGCATTTGAATGACCTACAGTACTACCACGAGTATTATGCATCCGCATCCCGCTTAGAGACGACGCCCCTCTCGGTCTCAGTCGAGATCTTTACGCGAAAATCACCTTCGCTTACCTCTTTTCTCCTGATGAATCTCCTCTCCCCCTTCCCAGCTACCACTTCCCAGTAGCCCTGCCTTTCTTTGCCCTTCAAGTTGAATCCACCTACTTGCACCGCAAATCGGACGGATGGACAGACAGACGTAGAATAGAATGTGTATTTACGCCCGTGGTAGGAAGACGGGAGGAATAGAGGAAAGGGGTATGGACCAAACACCTAATTGAGTCGGGAAATTGGTTGGATATACGAGCCAATACTTGTAGGAGTGGTGATGATCGAACTACTGTATGTTAGAACCATACCTCTTACCTCTTGGTTGGCTTCTTTTAGCTGGCAGCAAGAGTTTAGTTTAGGAGTACTGTAACGCAAGGGTGCAACGGTTCAAAGTTGTTGCTGCATCTCGATACAGACGGCTGCCTCTTCGATGCATTTCTAAGGTTCTTCCACCGTAACATTCGCGCAGAGAGTCCACTATCACCAGCTCACGCCTTGATCGCGCCACCCAACGCACCACCGCCAAACTGCTGACCACCGGGCCTCCTCGCCGCACCTGCCTGTCCCCCAATCCCGCCTCTCATCCCGCCTCTTCCACCACCCCTCCCACCCCTCCCCGCTCTATCTCCCCTCTGCTCATTCCTCACGAACGCATTAGCCATGCCAGAAGTCCGGGTCTCAAGCACCTTCTCGTTACTCTCGAGGATGCCCATCGCCTTCTCGCTCAACGTGACGATCTGACTCTGTAACCTCGACAGCTCAACCCCCTTACGGAAGACGATAGCGTCATTGACCTGGTCCAGCGCTGCGCCAAGCTCTTCATGCGAGATCATCTTCGAGATGATGGCGGCGATCTTCTTGACGGACAGGTCGAACATGCCGGATAAAGTGGTTAGGGAGAGGGTGTCGTAGTAGGGAGCGTAGGTAAAGAGGTAGGTGCGGAGACCTTCTTCCTGGATTTGCGCGGCTAGCATGGTCTTGACGTTCTCTTTGTCTTTGCCTAGTAGATCCCAGATGGCGATTTTGGAGATCAGCTCGCTGCATTTTCGCCACTCACCGTTCGCTAGTGCCTTCGAAGCTTGCATAACGTGATCTCTTGTGTTCTCTGGTGGACCTTGGAATACTTGTCGTTCGGTGTATTCTAGCATGCGGCGGAAGGTTTTGGAGATGATTCTCTTGCGGATATCTGGCGATGAGCCTGTTTGCGCCAAGAGAGGGATTTCAAGCAGCATGCTGCAGGTCAGATAGACACATTCCAAGAGCTCGAGGTTGATGTGCATATGGAATGGGAGTTGGCGTTGTCGCTCGAGACGTTCTTGTTCTGGTGTGACTTGTGAGTAACGCTGCATAACGACACCTTGGGCGAGGAGCTCTTTTTGTCGACCAGAGCCACAGATTTCTTGAAGAACACCTTGTGCTTCGTAGCAGAGACCTGCTCGGAAAGCACACAGCCCGATCTGAACCAGAGTTCGGTTGAACAGTATCTGAGTGCTGATATCAAATGTTGAGATGTTCTCCGTCAAATGACTCATCAACGCAAGATCGCGAGCCCGCCAGTAGTCATCTTGAAGGGCAAGGAAGTATATCTGACAGAGCATAGCACGAGCTCGGAGGATGCCTTCACTGTGCTGAAAAAGAAAGTTGCATAGTGTTTGCACAAGAGGAGCGGCATCCTTCACAGCGCCTCTGGGCGTGATCTCCGATTGTAATCTCTCAGGCAAGGCTTTCCAAGTGTTCTCCTCCAAAGTGGTGACGACCTGAGTTGGCTTGAAGTAGATGTGCTCCAATCTCCGCATGACGATTCTGTTGGCACTCTCTGGAGGTGTCTCGACATTCTCCATCTTCTTCAGATTCTCGATATAAATCAGAGACCGGACAATATCGTTATACAACAGCTGCTCATCACCTAGTCGGTCAATGTACTCAGCAGTGTGAGGGTCTGTCTGCTGGAGGGATCGAGTCAATTCGTCGTCGAGTCGCTCTATGGATGATACAATGCTTCCCGGAATCTTGAAGACCTCATTCGGAGCTGGCTGTGGCGCCTTCTCGTCATCGTCCCACTCGTCGGCGTTCTCAGTCACGACGTATGTCGATGATGCCTCCAGTATCTGGAGAAGGGTACTGAATTCGCGCTCGGCTGATCGCCATTGTTCTTGGGACATATAGGTTTGGGTCGAGGTGGAAGTCAGATCAAATCTGGTGGATATCAGGGTCAAAAGCACACGGATCTTCTGATATGGTGTGGTGGCAACTTCGAGCAGTTTCTCCATAATCCTAATCTGTTCTCCACGATCAGTGTTCTTCTTACCCCGGGACTCGATTATGGTTCGAAGGTGTTTCAGAATACTCTCCGGAGTATATTGCAGCGTGCGACCGCCTCGTCCTACAGTAGCGAAGCCCTCTTCGTCGATTTGAGCATCCAGCTCGTCGATCCGCTGCACTCGGTTCCTGCGCACCTTCTCCACAGGCACAGCCTCTTCCTCCTCGTCGCTTTCCATGTATGCTTCCTTGTCAGCCCGGTATTTGTCTACTTCGGTCGCATAGTCCTTGTTATTCTTCTTGATCTTCTGCTTCATTGCGTTGAATCCCTTGGTGTTACTGGCGTTCATCTTCAAGGCTGTAGTTTTTTGCTTGGCAATCGTCTCGTTGATGGTGTCCTCCAAGTCGGAGATGGTCTTCACGTAGAGTTTCGGAATGGTGCCAGATTGAACGATCTTGATGACTTGGCGATTCATTTTGTCAAACTCTGGGGAGGTGAATCAGCTTTATCACAGATGGGCGGCGTTATAAACATACCCGTTGAGATCACTGCCCAATCATTAATCTTCTCTTTATTTTCGATCAAGCGTACTGTGCCCTCAAGCTCCTCTAACCTCTTGTCCTTGGCACTCTTGACGATTGTGTGTTTATCTTCATCGTCGGACTCATCGCTGCTGGCGACATCTTTCATGAAGCGGCTTGCTCCAATCGGTCCACCTTCATCATCAGAAGACGACTCCTCTTCGGAATCTGATTCTTCCTCGGATGATTCTTCCTCTTCTGAATCTTCGGCCTTTCCTTCAACACCATAGAGCTCTTCCTCTTCAGACGAGCTACTTTCACTGTCACTATCTCCTCCGTGAAAGAACCTCGATGACATTTTGACTGTGGTTGATAATTCGTTTCGTAAGCCAGCAGCCTTTCTACTCAGTTTTCTCGAAAGTGGAAGGACGAAGGGGATGAAACGATCGTAAGTGAAGCGGTTCTGCGAGGAATTTGTGCAAATCGCAGTGCGGCGTAGCAGTGGAGGCCAAGATTTTATGCCAAGATTTACGCCAAGCTGCAAATAGCCCACCGTACTTAGTACTAGTAGTCCTGATGGCAGGAAGAGGCCCTCTGAAAGTTATGTCTAAATTACCACCAATATGTGCTGAATTCAAACCAAACCATAATATGATGTGGTTTGCACAGGACTATGTAGTTAAGATATCTAATCTCCAGTAGAACTCATTCAGTTCAGATGTCTTCTTCTCAAACTACGGTCATTGCACCGTCAGATTATGGTCATCCAATCGCCTTGGACGATCTTTGTAATGACAAAATCATCGGTTAATTTGCTAAGAACCAATAGTCCGTCATTTTCCGAGCCCTTCTCCATGTAAGTAGTACTACTCCGTACTTACTACTTATTCTTAACTACTTCGTCTACATTTATGACTCTCCAGCGGATGACTGGGCGCCAGCTGGAAACCCCTACTACTACTAGTATGTTGACTTCAGCAAGCAAAAGGCCTACGTCACGCCTCTGAGATGTGTAGAGCCAAAATGCTGTTTTGCAAATCAAGTTCATGCCTATTAACCCAACTTGACGAGGCACATTCTTTGCCCGTGGGCCACATAGTACATCTAGTACATGCATTCACGAAGAACGTAAATGAACCTGCGTGGTTCGAATATTGGAGGCAGCAACTATGTAATGTGAGATGTACGGCTCGAGTTCGTATGCACAGTCAACCAACACTGTCCTCCGCTGTTCCGGAATAGCCTCTGAGCAGTTCCTACGCCGAGTGCATTCTTGATGCTCAGGTTCCGGTCTCTCTCCTACCAGTCTTATTAACACAGCTCGTTTGAGGTGAGACCCAGCTGATCACAAACATCTCTGAGAATGCATCCAGATAATTTGAACCATATTTCGACTCATGTTTCAAGAGCTTCATATGTTGCTAGACCTCTTGTGTCCGCCCTCCGGCACCGGAAGGCTTTCCATCTAAAGCTTGGCTCAGGTTGTAACGTCTTTCGCAGGCCCGTAGGCTCGTCTGGTCCCACAACGCCTCATACCGAATGTTGGAAGCCATGCGGTTGTGCTTCGCGATCGAACACTGACCTTAGAATCAGTAGCGGCCCTGGGCGATGATCGTGGAAGCGATCTACTACGCCCATGAAATTTCGGACTTGGGTGATGAGTCGAGATGGGTCGTAGCTGAAATGTGTTTCCAAGGCTCAGAACTCATGCCCGCTTCGCCAGCACGCAGGACAATGTGGCTTCTCACCGTGATATTGGGATGCAACATGCAATCATCAGTGCCATTGCGTTTTATTCATGAAGCCATCGCCCATAGCACCGTCCTCGAGCGTTCGAATGAAATCGCGATTTCGCTGCCCTCCTCCAGGACGCCGCCGAGAACTTCCGGGTGTGTCCACGTAACCATCAGCTGGAGGAGGGTAGTAGGCGGGGCTAGGTTGCAACCTGATAGGTGCATTTGGGTCTAAATGACTGGCAACACGTTGGATAGAAGCAGGAATGCCACCTTGCTGCTGATCCATGGTGGATGCGCGTTGACGTCCTGCCCTTGTTGTTGCTTGGGCGTAGAGACTTTGTTGCGCCGCATAATGCGCTGGCTGCATCTGAGCCTGCCCCTGACCCATCATCCCCATCTGTTGCCCATAGTTTGTGTTATGTGTCGGGTATGGAGGAGGAGCGCCTGACTGGTGTCCGGGATACATATTACTGTATACGGGGGGAGCTTGAGTATGCTGTTGTTGTTGTGGTTGCGGTTGTTGTTGTTGCTGTTGTTGTTGATATTGGTTCACCTGCATAGCGTATGCAGATTGCGCCGCAGATTGGGCTTGAGCAGCTTGAGCAGCTCTTTGCTTGCTGACTGCTTCTGCTTGCTGCTGCTGTTGCACACCTGGCGCTGGAGATTTGGTCGAAGACGGGGACTTAAGGTTCATGGGTGGTACAAAAGGCTGTGTAAATTTCTGCTGGGTGATAAATGGATGTAATTTGGCTTGTTGGGGTGACCACCGTTCAAGTGGGTTGATATTGAGCAGTCCACGTACGAAATCGATAAAGGCTACTCGGTTGTTTAATTCTATCTTTGATCAGTACATTTCTTGAGCTTGGGTAACCAACAAACCTCGATCAATTTCAGCTTGCTTCATGTTCTTCCGCGGCATCGAGTAACTCCTAACGATGTCTGGTAAAGTAGTAGCTTGGAAATACTTCTTGCTCGGTTGTTCTTTGGTGTTATGTTCTCGTGAATATTGCTCCATGCTTTTGAGCCGGTACGACCTCCGTCCGAACTCGTCGCTGGTCTTTTCGAAGAACTCTCCAGACTGCTTTCCCATCTCGAGCATCCACATTGGGGGAAGGCCAAGCATTTCAGTAATGCGCGAGACTTGGTTGTACTCTGACGATCCGGGGAAAAGGGGCAATCCTAAGAACAGCTCGACAACGATGCAACCGAGGGACCACATGTCGATAGCAGAAGAATAACTGATCCCAAATTAGCTCCAGTACTTCCAGAAAGTCTCTACATCACTTACGGAAGTCCAAGCAGGACCTCGGGGGATCGATAGAAGCGTGATTGAATGTATGTATAGACGGTTTGCCTTTCATCACAAGCCGAACCGAAGTCAATGATCTTGATGATGGGACTCTCAAGACTGGGACAGGTCAGCTACTGCCTGCTTCCAGCAAACAAATAACTTACTTCTTCAGGAGAATGTTTTCAGGTTTCAGGTCACAGTGTATCAACCTAGCTTTGTTGAGTAAGGTCAATCCGTTCAGTAGCTGTTGTGCAAATACACGGACGAGAGTTGTGCTGAGGCCGCGGAACTGGTTCTGTTTGATGAGTTCATAAAGATTGACGCTTAGAAGTTCGAAAACAAGACAGAGATGCTGTCGATGGATGAAAGTATCCTTCAGACGCAAGATGTGGTGATCATCGTTCTTGTCGAGCTTGGTGTTGAGCTGTAACGGTCAGCTTACATTCTCCCAGTACAGTAGAACTCCCTACTAGATCCAGCACTGAAACCTCCATCATGCTTTGGTTAAAATAAGCGGTCCGGTTCTTGACCACCTTGACGGCAACAACCTCCTGTGTCTTCAGGTTCTGGCATTTGACAACCTGTCCGAAAGTGCCTTGACCAAGGACGTCCAATATCAAGTACCGATTCCTAGTCGAATCAGCTTGGCGAAAAGCATATGTTGTGGGCGATACTGACTTGTGTCCAGTCTCTTCGCTGCCGAGTATGTCATTTACGTACAGTATGTAGTCACTGTCGTCGTTGTCGTAGCCGTCGTTCTTGACGCCTTTGCTCGGTTTCGTGAGAACTCTCCGAGGATTTCTGGACGATTCGTATTTGAATGTGGGATTACATATTCTGTAGGTCGATGGCAAGTGTGTTGTCAACGCTTGCAATGGCTGTTATGGCAAAAGTTAGCAGCAACTACAGAGAATGTTCCAAGAACCACAAACGCTAATAAAGCCACCTTCTGGATTGGCTCGCCGGAAGGGTGGCTGGGAATTGATGCGAGGTTGCAGTTCTTGCACAGATTTGATCTTCTGAAATCTTGGAACTGGTCCGGCGCCAGGCATCCGAGCCACAGACGTGTTTGGCGACCTCATAGGAACCTGTGATTTGCCGTTTCTTGTCCCAGAGACTTGCTCCATAGGAGAATGTGCATAGTATTGATCTGGGCTCAACTCGTTATTCTGGGTTGGAGACATAAACTGAGAGCTGTATCGGCCAGAGGCTATATCTCGCCGTATAATCAGCCACGATTTCATGTTCTAAAAGGGGTTAATAGTTGAAGCTTACTCGGCGAGTCGTTATACTGTTGAGGGGACCCGAAATGGTTCTGGCGGGTGGGGGATTGTCGGGAGCGAGGTGTCTGGCTTTGGTAAGGGTAGCCAGCCTGGGATTGGGGTTGAGATTTTGGGCTCGATGTATATTGTCCAGCAGCATTGAGCATGTTCATGGGGGAATATCTCTGTGCAGCGGCTGAGCCTTCATGAGCGATAAATTGCGATGATGGTCGGTGGTGGTGTGCTGGCCGTGAAGGATATTTGGTTCGGTTGTACGGGTCTGCATCCTCCATGGGCACATCCCCTTCGCTGTTGTAATTGTGAGAATGGGGAGTTGAAGCAGGCGTGGTGGAGACGGACAGATTGTTCGCTGCTGACGCCACTGCCTGGTATTGATCATATCCATAACTTGCCGCATTCAGGTTCTGCCCACCAACCTCGTGTCCTGTATGCATAGGGGCAGTGGGAATACCTTGCCCAAATTGGCCAGAATGATTCATGTTGCCGATCTCCCAAAGCCAGCCGACTTTATCAGTGGGAATTCGTCTGGATAATCCGTCTCCTTTGTCCCTCAGATGCGGTTCTCCTCAGAAGACGGTGATCACGTTGCACAGCGCGGCGCCCAGACAAGCCGTTGGCAAGAAAATCGTGACCTGGTAAAGTCTAGAGACCGAGACAGTGCAAGAGAGCTGCTGCAGAACTACCCGATCCACTGCATGATCTGCGTTTTCACCAAGTAGGCTCACGACTTGGGGCAGGGATGTAAATTGGGGGGTCAATCGAGTTCGGTGAGGGACGTATAAAATGGAAGACGCGGGGAGGTGCTGAAAGCGCACTTCACTTCAGACGCGGCTATCGAGAGAGATACTAGAGTGGCGAGGCGGGATTCGACGTTCGTGATATCGTGATATCGTGAAGAAGCAGGGAGCACTCAGGTTGTGGTAGTGCAGTGACCCAGCGACACAAATGCGGATCAGTCGTGAGTTGTTCTGGCATCAGCCTCCAACGCCAATCATCTTCCGCCGCGCCCTTGCCAAGCATGTGGCTTGATCCTCTCGTGAGATTTGTACTATTTGTACTACTATGAGACTGATGATGCCGGAAGATCACATACCCCCAGCCTGAAATCATCTTGTTCTATCGCAAGTGCAGGTTGTGCTCCTTCGGACCACTGGCGTACGCCATACAAATCCCATGTTTACGAGACCTCTAGATAATGCCGCTGGTGTCCAAACTTCGTCCATATTTCTGCGCCACATTATGAGGACTGGATGAGAATTACTTTTCTATCGCCATTGCCGTTACAACTATTTTGCTGCCTCTTGCAACCATCAAGCTACTTCAACAGCAGCCGCCTTATCGGTTGTAGCTGTAATATTCAGGCAGTACTCGGCATGCATCTCATGGATTACATGTCATGCCAAAGATCAGATGTGGAGCATTTAACCAAGTCGAGAAGGATAGCCTGACATCCTGACCTTGTCCTCTATATTCCCATTACATCTTCGCTTCAGCGCTGAAGAGTGCCCTTGCCATAATTTCTAGTAGCAGCCAATTCAACTTCAGAAACACTTCGAACTTTTGTGACTACGGCAGACACATACGTCAAGGACGAATTAGATATACCAAATGACCATGGATGGTGATCGCGGCCACCCGGAAGACAACCAAAGCAGTTCTGCCGTGATGGCCACCCACGAGCAGAACGGGGCGTCTATTACAGAATCAGATCGACTAAAAGATCTTCAGACAGAGGTTCGTGATCAGGAGGACTTGGAAAAAGACATCGGCCGTCAGGCGGACATGCTGCTATTTGAGCAAGCCAATGAACGTGATCAACAGCGGCTCGAAAAGACCAGCGCGAGCAAGCAGAAACTAGAATCACAGATCCGAAAGCTCCGAGAACGAGTTTCACAGCCTATCGGAACGACCCAGCGAGCAAAGCTGAAAAATGACATTGACCGCTTTCAAGTACAACTTGATGAGATGGTTGCGGATCTCGTCGAGATTGAAGACCGCATGGATCAACGCCGTCGTGAAGTCGGTCAAGCTACAGGCGAAGGCGAAGGCTCAGGCTCCGGCCGGCTAGCCAACGAGTCACAACGTGATTATCTCATCAGGACAGGGAAAATTACACCGTTCTCAAGATTCGGGCTCGCTGCTCAAGGTCGTTCAGCATCCAACTTGCAAGATGCGCTCCTGGACGCGGAAGATGAGCCACCAGAGGAAGAGGTAGAACTTCCCAAGGAGACCCTACAGTTCATGTCGCATAGGAATCTCAGACAGCCCGGGTTTAGAACGAGCGAGGTGTCGAATGTGAGCTCGGAAGACGAGTATGAGTCTGATAGACCAAGAAAGCGGAGGAAATTGCCAGCTCGAGCAAGATCAATGAAACGCCATTCTTCACCCAATGGCTCTGATGAGTCGGCATGGAGTCGGACCCCAGCCCCATCTGCCGCTGAAGACAGCGATATTCCCGCTAATGAGGATGACTCAGAGTCCATGCCAGATACATTAGCCCCTGAAAAGCGACGAAGAAAAGTAAAAGCAGCCGCGGGATATGAAGATGCAGAAATCGAAGATCTTCGTGGCGTTGACGATGGCAACGAAGCTGTCTATCGATCGCGTATGAAAAGATGGAGCTCACGAAGACGCGAAGCCCGGCGCAAAGCACAAAAGGTGAACCAAGCACAGGACAAGTACACAAATACTGGGGACATGTCAGATGGTGACGAAGCGCAAGACGAATCGCATATGCCACATCCAGAGATCGACGACACGCAGTTTGACGGAGGGTACAGGATACCTGGAGACATATATCCCAGTCTATTCGACTACCAAAAAACAGGAGTACAATGGTTATGGGAGTTATACTCTCAAAAGGTTGGAGGTATCATTGGCGATGAAATGGGCCTTGGCAAAACAATTCAAATCATTGCATTTCTAGCAGGTCTACATTACAGCAACATGTTAACCAAGCCTATAATTGTCGTTTGCCCTGCGACTGTCATGAAGCAATGGGTCAATGAAATCCACCGGTGGTGGCCGCCATTCCGGGTCACCATCCTTCATTCTTCTGGTAGCGGTATGATCAACCTGCATCGTGAGAGTACGCAGGAAGAGCGACTTCTGCAGCAGATGTGGGATCCTAATGCCAGCAGAGTGAAGTTAACGGCGGGTCAGAAGAGTGCGAAGAAAGTGCTGAACCCAATTCTGGAACATGGTGGAGTTCTGGTAACCACGTATTCTGGTCTCCAGACCTATGCTCCGCTCCTAATTCCAGTTAGCTGGCAATATGCGATACTGGATGAGGGTCACAAGATTCGGAATCCGAACACAGCTATCACAATATACTGCAAAGAGCTGCGAACACCCAATCGTGTCATTCTTTCAGGCACTCCGATGCAGAACAATCTTGTAGAATTGTGGTCACTGTTCGATTTTGTCTTCCCAATGCGTTTGGGCACCCTAGTCAATTTCCGTACTCAATTTGAGATACCGATCAGGCAAGGAGGGTATGCCAATGCTTCGAATCTGCAAGTACAAACGGCGCTCAAATGTGCCGAGACCTTGAAAGACGCCATAAGCCCTTATTTACTTCAAAGGTTCAAGATCGATGTCGCAGCAGATTTGCCAAAGAAAAGTGAACAAGTTCTGTTTTGCCGATTAACAGCGCTCCAACGGAAGGCGTACGAAGACTTCCTGGCTTCTGAAGAGATGAAATCAATTCTCAGCGGTAAACGGCAAGTTCTTTATGGTATTGACATTCTTCGCAAAATATGTAACCATCCAGATCTGCAAGACCACAAGAACCTTGCCGGTAAATCAGGCTACGACTATGGAAATCCCGCAAAGTCAGGAAAAATGCAGGTAGTTGGCTCGCTTCTGGAACTATGGAAAGAGAGTGGCCATAAGACCCTCCTCTTCGCACAGCACCGTATCATGCTCGATATATTGGAAAAATACATCAAATCTATGCGAGGTCTCACATATCGGCGGATGGACGGCAATACTCCCATTCAGCTTCGGCAGAGCATGGTTGACGAATTTAACAACAGCCCAGAGCTACATGTCTTCCTGCTCACAACTAAAGTTGGTGGACTGGGCATCAACCTCACTGGAGCAGACCGTGTTATCATCTATGATCCTGACTGGAATCCGTCCACTGATCTGCAGGCTCGCGAGAGGGCATGGAGGCTCGGCCAGAAAAGAGAGGTCACAATCTACCGTCTGATGACAGCAGGTACCATAGAGGAGAAAATCTACCATCGGCAAATCTTCAAGCAATTCCTCACCAACAAAATTTTGAGAGACCCCAAACAGAGGCAAACGTTCCATCTCAGCGATTTGCATGATCTTTTCACACTTGCTGACGAGAAAGCCCCCACCGAGACAACCACTTTGTTTAAAGATGCTGA
Organism: Endocarpon pusillum Z07020; assembly: GCF_000464535.1. Taxonomy (NCBI): domain Eukaryota; kingdom Fungi; phylum Ascomycota; class Eurotiomycetes; order Verrucariales; family Verrucariaceae; genus Endocarpon; species Endocarpon pusillum. The sequence continues at coordinate 88,597 of NW_006913653.1, forward strand.
AGTGAAGTACTTGACGAATACCTCGAAGCATCCACCCGCGCAAATTCAGGATGGTCAGCAGCCTATAAAAGATGAAAAGATCGATCTAGATCTCAAGAACGTTCCTGGTATTCGATTTACGGAGCAATTCGCCGGAGAAGCCACCGAAGAGAAACAAGCTGCTACTCAGGGCAGTACAAACTCCGAATCTCGGGTCATGGAAGGTATTTTCGCTCGCTCAGGCATCCGTTCAGCCGTCGAACATGATCAGATTGTTGGTGGCAAGAAAGTGATCACAGCTGATCCACAAATGATCGAACAGGAAGCGAAGAAGGTAGCCGCTGAAGCTGCGAAGGAACTCAGGAGAGCAGGCGAGGTTGCAAGAACCGTACCTGCTGGAACACCGACTTGGACTGGGCAATTTGGCGTCGTAGGAAAGCCGCAGGAGGTGAGTGCAGCAAGCGCTTTTGGTGCTTCAGCCAGATATAGAGCGGGGCCGTTAAGCTCAAGCCTGTTGGCCGGTTTGCAGAGGGCACAAGGAGTGAATGTCAATACCACCCCAGACAGGGGAGACAGCGGACGCGTATCAAGAGCGTCCACGCCTACGGGATCCATCACAGGCGGATCTAGACCCGGAACATCAACTCCGCCTCGAGGAAGGGACTTCGGAAAGTTGATACGAGATTATTTGATGGGGCATGGCGGCAGTGCTTATACGCAGATGCTGATTGACCATTTCAATCGGTTGTGTACCACACCTCAGGCCACTATGGACTTCAAGGAGACACTGAAGGTCATTGCGACACTGGATAAAGGCTCCAGAGCTAGGGGAAAGTGGGTACTAAAGGACGAGTACAAGTCTATTCGGTGATTAGACACGTTTAGCCGAAAACAAGGAATGCACGCAATCGTCAATTACCAATGTCAGTAGCTGTTGCTTGGTCTTGCTCTTAATTTCAGCTCTGTTGTCATGGTACCCCTTCGGTTCTCGGCTGGGAATATAGGAGGCTTGTGGGTCCCACAATTGATTTTTTGCGTTCGCATGGCAATTGACAGTGCTTCAACCCCGATCGCCCAATAGATTTTGAGGCGACCAGTATTCGGTCTCCTCTGCTTGAACATCAACCCAGACCAACGAATCTGCGACCAAGTCTTCAACAACAGTAGTAGCTCTTGCCTCTTCCCATTGTAGATTTATCTGGAGCATGGAGATGGTTACAAAGCCTAGAATTTGCAGCACTTCTAGCACTTTTGACTGATCGGTATTCAGCTCCTTCGGGATTGACCGTATATACTGCTTGCTTCCAATGCTAATGACATTGAAACCTGATCCGAGCGGCTCTAGAGATTTCACGGCCCTTAGGATATCGTCCTCGGTGATTTGAAGGCCACCACCAATCGCCTTGCCCTTCGCCACCATCTGGCAGCATTCCGTCACTCCAAGTAGTCCACCATTCTCTGTCCTTGTAGCGCGGCAAAGCTCAACAATCCGGACAGCAACCTCGAAGTAGAAGTCATTGACATCATTGCCCAGTACTCTCGCCCACAGGCTCTTCGGTTTCTTGCCTTTAACATTGCTGGCTGCTAGGGGATCTACGCCGATGGCATTGCACATACGCGCAAACTCAGCGCGAAAGGTCGGGTTCGATTTAATGTCCGCGGCATGTTCAAGGGCAAATGTGTGAAGAACAGACTGGAAAACAGAGAGCTGTGTTTGGAGAGAAGCAGCATTCGAGGACTTGAGCTGAGAGCCATGAGAAGCATAGGATTGAGATGTCTGATTCTTGTTTGTGAAGGCACCTAAACCAACACCTCGCCGGCTTGACATGACGTCGAGAGAAACCCAACTTGCAAGTTTACCTGGTGCTGAGCCGAAGCATCAGCTTCCAGCAGCGACTGTCGCGCTCACGAAGTGCTTTAGATTCTTAGAGGTAAAAGTAGCCTACAAGGGCAAGTCCAAAATATTAGTAACTACTTTGATAGCAGCCAAGTTGAAGTTGAGTTTTTGGCAACGATACAAACCTTGGCAGAAGTTCACTCACTAATCTTATCTTGTGCTAGCTCAATAAGACTAGCGCCGCACACTGGCACATAATTGAAGCCCAAATCTTCGCAATTTGAAGCGCAGCACATCCACCTACGATACCTCTCCTGACCCTCTATCATCCAACATTTCCTTACCTTAAAGATGGCTCCCTCGACTACGTAAGTGCTACTCACCTCGAGACGATGTTCATGCTTCCAGCTGTGCTCTGCTCTTCACGCTGGATATGCTCCGATGCACTAGCTTGATAAATCCCTTGTGGTCACTGTGAGGACGAAAATCCTCATTTTTCGATGTTGCTACAATTTGACCAGCAACGGGGCGTTGAGAATGGAGATGAGAGTTTCCTTCTTCAAATTCAGTATCGTGTGATCTTGACTTCGCCGAAGGCTCTTCTGTCGAGGCACGAAGCCCGAGAACAGCGAATACTTCTTGGGCTTGCCCAGGGTCTTGTTGGATGAGATTTAAGGATAGAAGGCATTGTCAGCTTGCTGCTTTTCCTCTTCTTTCTCACCGATCAAATACATTCCGTCGAGTTTCGCATAAATTATTCCGAGAATGCGCTTCAGGCTGCACTTCCGACTCGGCGAGTTTTTTACTCATGTGTGCAGGCCATGCTGACCCAGTCTCTTTTGCTATCTGCAGGAGCGTGGCAACGAAGGAACAGGTCCTCGTTCCTGAAACACTGCTGAAGAAGCGCAAGGCGCAGGAGAAATCACGAGAAAAAAGCATCGCGGAACTTGAGAAGAGAAAGAAGGTGAGCTTCTACAAAACCCCTTTGGTTTGGGTCGGTTCGGTGATGACAACTACCAATTACGCGACTAGACCTTTGGGTCAATGTTGTCGCCTTTCTTATACCATCTTTCGGGGCTGAGCGAAGATGACAAGCTTCGGAACTTCAATGTAATTTGTCATGGCGGTTTTGCTGACGCTTCAACTATGCAGGCCAACAAAGAGAAGCGTGCGGTCATCTTCAAGCGAGCAGAGTCCTACGTCAAAGAATATCGGGATGCAGAAAGGGAGAAGATTCGTCTGAACAGACTCAGCAAACAAGAGGGATCATTCTTTGTCGAAGCGGAGCCAAAACTCGTGTTTGTCATTCGGATCAAGGGGTAAGTCATCCCGGTAATGGTTGCATGGCAAATCATCTGATGAATAGCAGTATCAATAAGATCGCACCAAAGCCACGAAAGATCCTTCAGCTCCTCCGACTCATTCAGATCAACAATGGCGTCTTCATCCGACTGACAAAGGCCACCTCCGAAATGCTGACCATCGTCAATCCGTACATTGCGTATGGGTATCCCAACCTGAAGTCGGTTCGCGAACTCATCTACAAGCGTGGCTATGGAAAGATCGATAAGCAACGTATCCCTCTTACCGACAACCAGCTTATTGAGGACAACCTCGGTAAATTCGGCATTGTCTGCATGGAGGATTTAATCCATGAAATCTACACAGTGGGACCCAACTTCAAGCAAGCAAGCAACTTCTTGTGGCCTTTCAAGCTCTCAAATCCAACTGGCGGGTTCAGAGCCAGAAAGTTCAGGCATTTCGTTGAGGGAGGTGATTTGGGCAATCGAGAGGATAACATCAATGCTTTGATCAAGCAAATGAACTGAGAAGTTTTGACAAAGCGGCTATGCGTGAGGATGTTAGGAGAAAGAGTTTCTTCTACACTGTCCTGCTGTAAACTGATGCCGAGTCAGAGGCTTGGTGGCAATTGAAACAAGAAGTCAGGTGGATGATTTGTTCCACCATGCTTCCACCTTGCTTGCGTTGTTCGCGAGCAAAACACAAAAGACTCTTGCAGAGGGGTTCGAGTAGAATAGCCATTTCAGCAGCAGTTGTAAGCATCATTTCGGACCTCCAGTTCTGACCGTTATCCATTTGTGAGCTCGAAAATACGTAACGTACACTGAAAGTGAATAACGAGAAGCGCCCGAGAGCGGGTCAACAAATCATTGCCCGGTTTTTGGGGGTTTGCTTTATTTGTATTAGTACTAGTAGTCCGCCAAATTGCAAAATTGGATGATGGTTATTAGGATGTTGTTGTAGATAGAAAGATCCGAAATACAGATTCTTAAGTCTAATAGTCGTTCGGGGAATGTTAAGACAATACGGAGTACATACTACGGTAGGAGGCATAAGTATTGTCAGCGCGAGCTAGTGATGGCCAGGTTTTGATACAAAGGTCGGGCGTCCTCCGGAGCTATTTTTAAGTCTGGGCTCCTTAATAATTTTGATGATTGGCTCTGTGCTGAGAATTATACAGACTAACGTCGTTCCAGTAAAGTGCAAATTTGTTAAGGCTGTGTTAAATACAAAATTTCTAGCTTGAAGCTAACAATACTTATGCCTCCTGCCATAGTAGTATGTAGTAAGCAGAGACCATAAAATCCGGCAATGATTCGCTCCTACTTAATGCCAAGAAGTGTGTGTTCGCATTGGGGCTAGAGACTGCAGTAAGCTTGCAAGGGTTCGCGATTCCTGATTCACGCAAAGTCGCGTCTCCAAAGTTCCCTTCCAATTCCAGCCTCCTCCTACCAGTACAGAAAATTCCATCCTTTGATATTCCTAAACCACTCGCATGGTTCTCATGTAATCGAATCTACTCTTTTCGTGTACTCCAAACACTGCAACATGTCCAAAAGAGAAAAGTTTGCTGAACTCCGCGCGCTGCGAGCCTCGGGCAAGAAGCGTCTTGACATTTACCAGATTGAAGACCCGGGAGCCATCTACGATGAAGTTGATGAGGAGGGTTACAAGAAAGTTGTCAGGGGTCGACTCAATGAAGATGATTTTGTCGTCGATGACAAAGGAGAGGGATATGCTGACGACGGTCGCGAAGAATGGCAAGCAGAGCGACAATACTACAGCAGTGAGGATGAAGGTGACGCACCCTTAAAGGGCAAAGCTGCAAAACGCAAACGCGAAGAAGACCAGGAGAAGAATGAAAAGACAAATCACAAGATCATGAACTACTTCAGTAACGGTCCAACAATTGCTGCGCCAAAACCCAAAGTAAGCAGGTCTGAGTATTGGACGTGTTCATTGCTGATCTTTCTTAACAGGTACAGGCGACGGCTGAGGATGAAGCTTTTATGGCAGGTCTTTTAGGAGAGGTAGACACGAATGCTATACCTGCTCGTTCTCATGCTCGGAAAGCCATCAAGTCCGAGACGCGTCGGAAAATCCGTGTCCTGTCACCTCCACTTACTCAGGAACGTCAGGTAAGGCATAAATCGGATCTGCTGGTCAATACACCACCGGCCCAGTCAAACTTTGAAGACGATGACGGGATTTTCAATTCAATGAAAGATGAAGATAACGTGCCGATGAGCGATCCATTACCTTCCTCACCAATCGCCAAAGCAGTCGCAAGGAAATCACACGCTCAAGTAAAAGTGGAGGAAGACGACGATGATCTCATGGAGTTCGCACAAGCCTTTGGAGACGAGGATGCCACAACCTCAAACATCAACATGAAAGCTAGTCGACCGCCTCCCAAGATCCAGATTGCTGGGCTGCCATCTCCTGACAATTCGTCTCCGACCTTGCCTCCAGTTACCGACGTAGATGCTTCAGCATGGAAGAACATCACGGCGAAGCTGAACATCGTGAGCTGTCCTGCTTCAGATAGTAGAACGTTTGGCAAAATGCGACCCCAAGACGCTGTCGAAGATGATGGTAGTCTACAAATGTTTTGGATGGATTATACCGAGGTCAACGGCAGCCTCTGCCTCTTTGGCAAGGTCAAGGATAAGACTACCGGGAAGTATGTCAGTGCTTTCATCAAGGTCGACAATATTCTGCGCAACTTGTATTTTTTACCGCGGAAGTACAAGCACCGTAATGGTCACGAGACTACTGAAGAGGTCGAAATGAACGATGTGTACCAGGAGGTTGATGCCCTGATGTCGAAGCTCAAGGTGGGCATGCACAAGATCAAGCCGTGTACGCGAAAGTACGCTTTTGAGCTCCCAGACGTCCCCAAAGAAGCAGATTATCTCAAACTTCTTTATCCCTACGACAAGCAGGCACTTGCCCTTGATTCCCAGGGCGAGACTTTCTCCCAGGTTTTTGGCACGAACACAGCACTATTCGAGCAGTTCGTGCTCTTCAGGAATATCATGGGCCCCTGTTGGCTCCGGATCGAAGATGCTGATTTTACGGCCGTCAATAATGCATCCTGGTGTAAGCTGGAATGTGCAGTCACAAAGCCATTGCTAATCACACCGATTCCTGATTCAAAAGACCTTGAAGCGCCACGACTCACGCTTATGAGCCTGGCCTTGAGGACACAGCTGAATGTCAAGGAAAACAAGCAAGAAATACTGATGGTCAGCGCTAGAGTGTATGAAGATGTGTCGTTGACAGATCCGACACCGCCAGAGAGATTGCCATCAACAACATTCACTGTGATGCGGCCGTCTTCGTCATTATACCCAACGGGATTCGAGGCCGAATGCAAGAAACAGCGTGGAACTTTGATGCTCGAGAAGAGTGAGCAATTTCTGCTCAGCAGATTCCTTGCTTTATTCGAGAGGACCGACCCAGATGTTCTCATGGGATTTCAGCTACAAGAAGTCGATTACAGTATTCTGCTAAACCGTTTGCGTGAAAAGAAAACCCCTGGCTGGCATCGAATCGGGAGGATGAAACGTGGAGATTGGCCTAAGAACTTCAACAAAGGTGGCAGCTCCTTCTTCTCTGAAAGACACCTTCTTGCTGGACGATTGATGTGCGACCTGGCAAATGACATGGGCAAGTCTCTGATGACAAAGTGTCAACAGTGGAGCTTGACCGAGATGTGTCGACTCTACCTTGGTTCAGACAATATTCGACATGACTTGGACAATGAAGCTGTACTTAAGACATGGGCCACAACTCGTGATGGACTTCTGAACTATGTCGCTCACTGCGATGCAGACACATTCTTGGTTGCCGCGTTGGTCCTCAAGTTGCAAATGCTTCCTCTCACTAAAGTTTTGACGAACCTTGCCGGAAACTCGTGGGCCAGAACGCTCAGTGGCACAAGAGCAGAACGCAACGAGTACATCCTGCTTCACGAGTTCCATCGAAACAAGTACATATGTCCTGACAAAATATATGGTAAGGGCAAGATGAAAGTGGAAGAGGAGCCTGCGGATGGCGAGGAAGGAGCGGATACTAAGAAGAAGGACAAGTACAAAGGTGGTCTAGTCTTTGAGCCAGAGAAGGGCCTTTACGACAAGTATATCCTGGTCATGGATTTCAACAGCTTGTACCCAAGCATAATCCAGGAGTTTAATATATGCTTCACTACTGTCGATCGCTCGGGGAACTCGGAGAACGAGAATGAAGAGAAGATCCCTGAGGTTCCTGTCAGTCAAGCACCAGGTGTACTTCCAAAACTCATTGCGACGCTGGTCAACCGACGAAGAGAAGTGAAGAAGCTCATGAAGGATAAGCACGCAAGCGCTGAGCAATTAGCCTTATGGGATACCAAGCAAATGGCGTTGAAACTGACTGCCAATTCCATGTACGGTTGTTTGGGATATACACAATCCCGGTTTTATGCTCGTCCATTGGCCATGCTCACGACATTTAAGGGTCGAGAAATCCTGCAAAGCACTAAGAAATTGGCGGAAGACAGCCAGCTGCAGGTCATTTATGGTGATACCGACTCTGTCATGATCAACACAAATGCCACCAACATCGCTGAAGCTTTAAAGATGGGACACGAATTCAAGCGATCTGTCAACGCTCAGTATGGCCTTCTTGAGATCGATATAGACAACATCTTCCGTCGTCTACTGCTGCATGCAAAAAAGAAGTATGCCGCGATCAACATGGTCGAAGTTGATGGAAAGTTCGTGGACAAGCTGGAAGTCAAAGGCCTTGACATGAGGCGTCGTGAGTATTGCGCCTTGTCAAAAGAGATCTCGGAGCGGCTACTGAATGAGATCCTGTCGGGTGACGATCCAGAACTCGTTCTCGAAAAAATTCATGAGTATCTGCGGGAAATATCAGGGAAAATGAGGCAAAACGATGTACCAGCCCGAAAGTACATCATATACACCGTAAGTTCAATGCTTCAAGGTCCAGCGCTGTAAAGCTGACTATGTATCAGAAACTTGGCAAGAATCCAAAAGAGTATCCGAATGCTGAGTCAATGCCTCAAGTACAAGTTGCACTGCGGGAGATCACACGAGGCAAGACCATCAGAGTCAACGACGTAATGTCGTACATCGTGACCATGGGTGATGAGCACACCAAGGGTCTTCCGGCCCCTAAACGGTCTTATACTCCCCAAGATGTCCTCAAGGCGGATTCTGGTCTGCAGCCAGACATCGAGTACTACTTATTGAAGCAGATCTTCCCTCCTATTGAGCGTCTATGCGCACCAATCCCCGGTACCGATTCAGTCCGACTCGCCGAGTGTCTCGGCCTCGACACGAGAAAGTACCAGATCAACACATCCGGCAGCAACAACCAGCAAAACGCTGAGATCTTTCCCCTCGAGTCCCAGATACCCGAGAGTGTTCGCTTTCAAGACGCCGCACGCTTCACTCTCCGCTGCAGATCCTGCCAAGAAAGCGCCATTTTCGAAGGCCTCTGCGCCTCCACCTCTATGTGTTCCCCCACGGGGCTCATCTGCACGAATCCTTCATGCCAGAAACCTTTCTCCACCATCTCACTCATCGCCCAACTCGAATCCCAAATCCGAGCCCAAACCACCCAATATTACGCCGGCTGGCTCGTCTGCGACGACCCCTCCTGCGGCAACCGGACCCGCCAGATCTCCGTGTACGGCCATCGCTGCCTGGGACAGAGGGGCCGAGCCGAGGGCTGTCTCGGTCGAATGGGGTACGAGTACTCCGAGAAGCGGATCTATAATCAATTGCTGTATTTTGCCGGGTTGTGGGATGTGGATAAGGCGAAGGAGAAGGTGAGGCTAGGAGGCAAGGAGTTTGAAGATGTGAGGGAGAAGGTCAGCGTGTTGGCGGAGAGTAACCGGGCGTTGTTTGGGGTGGTGCGGGAGGTGGTGGAGGGGTATCTCAGGAAGTGCGGCAGACAATGGGTGGATATGGGAGGATTGTTTGGCTTTGCAGCTAGATAAGGAGCTGACTTGGTTGGAAGGGGTTCGAAGTTCGTCAATTGGTAGTTCTGTATAGCGTGTATTGTATCGTGTATCCCGTGCATTGGAAAAGTTGCGCGCACCCAAGGGGGAGAGGCTTGTAGCTTTACCTTACATATCTCTGCCAAGATCAGGAAATCTGCATCGAGGTCCCGGCCCCTTTGAACCCGATTTTACATACGTAGTAAACTTAGTCGCTGACTTATAGGTCAGAGCGTACTAACTTAGCTGTGCAGACAGTGACTTACTCCTACGTACGTATTGAAATCAGCGAAGTCTATCTATTTTAGCCACCACTCAGCACTTTGCTGATCATCATGAACCTCTGCTCAGGCAGGAGCACACAGATACCGAGCACGATCTACCCGGGGTACAATTTATGCTATATACATATATATTAATCAGTAATCGTAAAAGCCCTTGCCGGACTTCTTGCCCAACCAGCCCGCATCCACCATCTGTCTCAACAGCACTGCAGGTCGGTATTTGCTATCCCCCAGCCCCTGGTGCAATGTCTCCATAATCGCCAGACAAGTATCCAATCCAATAAAATCCGCCAACTGCAACGGTCCCATTGGAACATTGGTCCCGTTCTTCATGATGTTATCAATATCCTCCTTCTGGCCCACCCCTGTCTCCAGACATATTATCGCTTCGTTTATGTATGGCATCAGTATGCGATTGGCTAGAAAGCCGGGCGAGTCGGCAGAGATAGAGGGGACTTTGCCCATGCGCTTGCAGAGTTCCAGGGCGGCATCGACCGTGGACTGGGAGGTTTGTAGGCCGGAGATGATTTCCACGCCTTTTTGCACGGGTACTGGGTTCATGAAATGTGTGCTTATAACCCGTGAGGAGACGGAGGTGTCTGTTGGGTCTTTGGTCGTAGCGGCTGCTAATTTTGTGATGGAAATTGAGGAGGTGTTGGTAGCGAGTATAGTGTGGGGAGGACAGATTTGGGCAAGTTGTGCGAATATTGATGTTTTGAGGTCGGGTATCTCTGGCACTGCTTCGATGACAAAGTCAACGTCCGAGAGGTCTTCCATCTTGGTAGTAGGGTTGAGTCGGGACTTTGTTTCTTTAGCCATTTCCTGTGTAATTCTTGACTTCGAGACATCCTTTTCGAGGAGCTTGTCTGCGAATTTCATGCCTTTGTCGAGAGAGGTTTGCGAGTTGTCGACCAGGGTGACCGGTACTCCGGCTTTCTGGGCGGCAACAAGGGCTATACCAAGACCCTGTAGACATTAGTATTGTGGAGGCATCTTCATCTTCAACCATGAGCTATATCGTACCATCTGTCCAGCGCCAATCACACCCAGCTTCTTGACCTCGAGAGCCATTGTCCGAGGCGATGAGGAAAACTGGCGGGTTAAGGTAAATAATCTGGTAGCCGTGACTTTCCTTCTTGCGGTGGACAAGAGCATGTTGGTGACAGGCGTCTATTTCGCGTTGCAAGGAACAAATATCTTTTGTTCAGCGCAAAGTACAAGAGAATAACAGTGAGAAGAAAAAGGCAGCTGAGGCATGCATGCTGTACATATGTAAGTAATTGTGCCTCGGCTCTGGCGGAGGCGGAAGCTTTCCGCACTTTGTCGCGTCGACGCGTCTCCCGCGACAGTAACTCGACACTTCGAACTTCCGATATACCAATGGCGATTGTGTTGAGAGAGCATTTATTCTGAAAATATCGCAGAGATGTCTGACCAGGAAATTGGTCTTGAGGCCCACCATTTATTCGACAAAGCACAGACTGTGGACCCGGAAGTTCGCGCCCACGTCTACAGTCTCGTCACAGCTGTAAGTACGGACAAGAATACTTGAAGGAGGCGAAACTGATACAGACCCAGCTCGGAGGCACTGAAGCAGATGAGGCGGGTAGTTACGTGCTCGGCGATGATGCTTTGGCATGTCTGCGCGATCTCAAGCGCTGGCTCAAATTATATGACGAGAAGAACAACCGACTTGATGTTGCGCGTTGCCTGGCAGAAGCAAACCTTGTGAATGGGGATCTCCTACCTATACTGGCAGCATGGACAGAAGATTCGAACAATAACCGTGCAAAAGCCAGACTTGCGCTGGCATGCTTGGAGCTGCTCGTCCCATTGACGTGGCCGCTCGAGCACGCTGGAGGAATGACCGTCAACCATCATCGGCACACGCCATACATACAACAAGCACACGTGCGGTACAAGGCTGGAACCCTCTGCTATGGTAGAGCAAGTATTCTTCGGACTATCGTACGCATTGGCCTGCCGTCAATCGCGACCTCCAAGGATGATCGCACATCGAGGGACGAAGGTATCATCAAATTGATGCTTTACTTCTTCAGAAACATCTCGATCATCACCCCACTGCCGAATCTGCCAAGCCAAGGTCTTGACGATGAGATCTCGAGATCTGCCACGATCGAAGCCTTCCGACAGCAGGACGTGTTCGCACTGCTTCTGACCATGTGCTCCAACATGGGCGAGGACTTCAATCTCCAAGACGTAATAGTACTGGAGATCATCTTCAATCTCATCAAAGGTGTTAATGTGGAGAAGCTCTTCATGAACGAGGAGCAGCGGAAAATACAGAAAACAACAGAACTAAAGGACGTCTTAGGGAAGGAGAGGGCGATGCACCGTGACTACGCCAAAATTGCTCCAACGAGGCATGGCAGATTTGGTACAATGATCTGGGTGAAGCGTGAGGATGAGAAGGTCTCTGCAATATCCGGTCAGGACAACCTGAAGGACGGCCGGAACTCTCTACTCAAGATGGACAAATCAAAGAAGTGGAGTAAACCACAGCAGAGAAGAAAGGATCTTGATCACTCCATCTACGACTTTGATCACTCCGTTCCACTGACTGCTGATGCAAGTGAGCTTCTACGGAACTTCGTTGAAGAGTTTTTGGATTCTGGGTTCAACCCACTCTTCACACATCTTCGGAAAGCCATCGAACGAGAAGCTGACCGACTGCTTGACATCAACTACCGTCAATTCTTCTACACCGTCTCTTGGTTCCTCCAAGCCGAGAAATGCCGTCGAGCACGGCAGGAGAAGGACCGGAAGAATCAAAAGGTCCAGACTGACTTCGAGGCAGAAAGCTATGGTCTAGTTGCTGCAGTGCTGAACCAGGAGACATTTATCACTCTCAACCGATATATGCAGACAAGCTTCGATAACAAGGAATGGCAGGATCTGAATGCTAGCATGAGATGCTTCACGCAGATCCTGCTCACAGTCCAAGAGATGGCGCAGTCTTCGTTGGAAGAGGACCAGGAAATCGCGGACAACATCCAAAATCGAATATTCTATGAAGAAACAACCCATGATAGGATCGTTAATATTCTCAAAGGATACAAAGATCAGGGTTTCGGCTATCTCGATGCATGTACCGAGCTCTCACACGTCTTCTTGCGTATGCTGGAGCGATACTCGAAAGAGAATGCTGATCTTCAGATACGATCTCGAAGAAGAGCACGGCGCAAGAAGAAAGAGCAGCAGACGACGCAGAATGGAGAAAATGAAGAAGCCGACGACGACGACGACGACGTCCGATCCGAGAACGAAGACATAGCAGAAGCAGCTCAAGTCTCACGAGAGCGCAAGTTCGACTTCACTCGTTTCGCCGCCAAATTCACCTCTCAAAGCTCGGTCAACACCTTGGTAGCCTTCACTGCTTTCTACCGTGACCTGTCAATCGACCAGCTCAAGCGAGCGCACCGATTTTTCTACCGCGTCGCATTCAAGCAAGAGCTCGCCGTACTTTTATTTCGTGTCGACATCATCGCATTATTCTACCAACTCATCAAAGGTCCAGAAGGACTAGATCGATCAAATGCAATGTACAAGGAATGGGATGAGCTGGTGCGACAGGTGCTGAAGAAGATGTTCAAGAAGCTGGAACAGAGACCAGAGCTCATTGTTGAGATGTTGTTCAGCAAGATCAGAGCAACGCTCTATTACCTTGAGTATGGTCATGAGAGACAGACGGTGAGCTCGACGAGAACGCCGGCAGAATTGGAAGTGAAGGCTGCCCCTGACAGGGATGTTAACGAGCAAATTGGAATCGTAGTAGCAGCGCTGCTCAAGGATGACAAGGAGAGTTTTGTACGGTGGGTGCTGGAAACAATTGCGAAGGCCGCCGATGAGCGGAAAGCTTGGGATGCCGAGGCCACAGCTAGGAGGGAACTCTCTGGTATTGCAACAGAACCTCACGAAGAGACCACCGCAGCGGAGAAGGGGGATGATAAGCCAGGGCCAAAAGCACCCTCTATCGGTACGTACAACCAATCCTGCTGATACCTCTGTACCATCTAACCATGACATTAGTGATCCGACCTCCCACCGACGAAATACGCACTGCCACATTCAAGGACGCAAAGCTAAAACTGCTAATGACACTATCCGGGTTCGAGAGATCAGGCGGCGAAGAAAAGGCAGATGCAACATGGATTATGCCATCAGCGGTCAGCTCCACCAGCCTGGAAGAACTTCACATCACCATCGAGAAATACCTCGGCACGATGTGGACCGACCCCAGCGGTCAAGAGCCCGAGAATTTTCTACGTCGCGTCAAGACAACAACAGCAGCAGCATACGCCGAAGACGGCGAGCAAGAACCCCGTCGCGACGCCTTCATCGACGACTCTGAAGGCTCCGACGACCTCCAGGATTTCATGTTCCCAGACAACGTGCGCTCGAAGTCTGATGCGCTGACCCAGCTGAAGAAAAAGCACAAAAAGCCAAAGCTTAGAACAAAGAATAACGTGGAGCCGCTTGCAGAGGATGAGCTGGATGAGCGTCGAAAGGCAAGAGAGCAGGCTGCGTTGGACAGGAGGAGGAAGATCAAGAGTGAGCTTTACATCCGGGACAGTGATGAAGAGATGGACGAAGAGGAGAATAGGGCCTTCTTTGCAAGGGAAGAGGAGAATCGCAGGAAGCAGGCTCAGAGGGTTATGGCGGCTTTGAGTTTGGGGAGGACTGAGGAGGGTGCTGCTACGAAGAAGGAGAAGAAGAGGAAGTCGGAGAGTATTGAGGAAGGGAATGAGAAGAGGCGGAGGCGGAATGACAGCGAGGATGAGAGGATGAGTGGGATTGAGGATGAGATTGAGATGATGGAAGCAGAGTCAGCCTCCTCTCCACGCCACAGAGCTGCTACATCCGACGATGAGCTCGATATTGAGGATACTCCCCTCTCTTCACAAAGTCAGGCTTCAAATGCCGGGTCAGGCAAGGATGTCGCTCTACGAGAAATTGCGCCGCCAAGACTCAATTCTTCGGCAATGGCAAAAGGACAAGAGGCGGATGACCGCGATGACAGCGATGACGAGTTGCCCGTGTTGGCCTCTCAGCGGCGGCGAGTGCGCGCCGGCTTTATTCTTGATGACAGTGATGAAGACTAACAAGCATACTTTTGATGGATGAATACGGCATAGCTCAGCCACTTCTTTTTCAGCCTCATTCCTGCACTCATCCTCCACTATTCATGTTCAGGGATGTCCGATCATAACCCATTCGTCCAACAATTGGGAAGATGCGCGGGCCTCCTCTTCCAGCTCTGTTGTAATCGACTGCAATTCGCCTGCGAGTGTTTGCATGGCTAGTATCTCGGTTGCAAATGCGTGAAAGTGTGCAGAGGTAGCAAGTGGATCGACGTATTGCCACTTCGCGTATGCCTGCGCATGATCTAACCTTCCATCATACCAGGCATGGATTACGGCCTGGTTCAGCTCAAGCAGTCCCTTCATGTATCGAACATATTTTTCCTGCACGGTTACCATAGTCAGGCTTTTGTCTAGCTCGGGAGGGACTTGTTCGGGGAATGGGAGGCGTGAACCCTCTGCTTGAAGCTTCTCAATAGCGGCCTCTACGCGGAGGAAATAGAGCCTGATGCTCTCCACTCCCTCGAGCAAAACCCGGACAGCTGAGAGGACTCTTTCCAGCTGTGCGACGTCCGCCTTGGGGTAGAGGTACTTGGCGCCGCTCAGGCCTCTGTTCTGGGTACTCTGTTCTGGTATTGCCATTATCATCAGCGATGGACGTTTCCCGTCAGCGGATGTACCTGAGCCCATTGCCTCGTCAAAGTAAAGTGAGAAGTTGCTGATGCGGAGTTCAGTCGACGATGCTAATCATTCGAATGTGGAAGTGTAATTATGGAACCCGGCGTCCACCACGATCAGGAATAGTGAACAGCTTGTCGGAGAGCAGGTCCAGGGAAAGGTCAGGAGCAATGCCACGAGATGTGTTTTTGTTTGGTTGTAGTAAGAGAGGCGTGGTTTCTTTCTGAGCTGCGCCTGCGTGTGGCCACGAGTCTGCCTGCGGTCAACCACGGCTTTCTCTCTATACCCCAATACACCAGAACAATGGTACCTGTCCCAGGCCAAGGTAGTGTCAATATTGATTAAGCCTCGGCGCTATATGTGCACGCGTGAGAGTGAGAGTGGTCAAAGCAAGTTATGTGTTTTTGAGCGCAGAGGAAGAACAAGATGGAGCAGCAGCGAGACATGGAAAGTTGCAGGTCCTATGCTGCGGTTGAAGCGTCCCTTCCTCGTCTTTCCAGTATCCTGTATTTTCGATCACCTCGCAGATCCATCTTCCCCTTCTCCTCCTCCTCCTCTTCCTCCTCCACCTCTTCTTTCTCCATGCGAGACTCCATGGCGGCTCCCACGCCGCGCAAGATGGCCGCCTTGGGTGGCATCACACCAACGCAGAGTTACAACCGGCGATGCTCGTCCATTCCACGTCCTACCTCGAAGCTGACCGCGGCGCAACACATTTCTTCCAGTGCTGCTGCGACGGGCCCGACCGGAAACAAAGCGGCGACAGACGGAACACCACCAAGTATTGTCAAGCCTCGCACCTATTCTCGAACTAGACGGAACTCTTTTGTCCCTCCTCATAATGATCCTCAACCTGCTTTCAGGCCTTCTCGTGCTCGGCCACCACGATCCAGCCTACCTGAGACCACTTCTCAACCGATAGACGGTTCACACGGCCTCTCAGGCATCCATCAGCAAATGCATGTCACCTGCTGTTCTCGTCATTCCCTTGCGAGCCTCGATGCCATGGTCTTATCTGCTACAGGAAAAGCAGAAAATAAATCGACCAGCTCGCTTCCAGGTCACAAGCGTCGGACCAAACACAAAGCATTGTCTTCGGTTACCAAGGTAACATCACCAGTAATCCCTCAGAGACAGTTGATGGGCCCCCTGGGACCACCACTGCCTCGAAGCCAGACTGCAGGCAACATGACTTGTTTTACTGGTTCGGCAGCAAACACACCATCCCCATCGAAACCCTCGACACGAACCATTAGCACAGTCAGCCAAACAGCCGAGCTTAGCGTCGTGGACGCTCTGGCTGAGAGCAGAATGACTGACAAGGAAATCGAATACTTTAACCAGGTTGCGAAGGAAGTTGAAGCAAACAGGCAGAGGATGAAGGGCTCCACACGAGCGAAAAGGCTCCTTGCTAACGACATTGGCACCGGTTCGGCATCCTCTAGAACACTTACTTCTTTAACGAGGTCGAATGGTTCCTTTGATCTGGCCACGGAGGAGTATGGCGACATGACGATTGCCGACAGCAGCAAAAAGCTTCCCTTCCAAGGAGCTAGATTAAGGATTGTACCAAATTCGAGTTCAGCAGTATCACCTCCAATCTTGACCCCTGACTCTGGAGTGAGCATGGGATCTGGCAGCCACGAAGGCAAGGAGATCAATGTCAAGGTGGTGAGTAATCATACCGACTAGAGCAGACGATGCGCTTAGCACTGATGGTTGGCATCTTTTTACAGGTCCATAACTATGAACCAGTCCAATACTGGCATGGACGTTTCTCGGCACTTTGTGATCGTTTGAGAAGCGAGGACTACTTTATCGGCTCGTCTGTGTCCGCATCGATTGCCGACTCCCCCTGCACAGCGGTCCCTCGTATACCCAAGATCGACAACAGCGACTCCTTCGAAGCTGACGATTTGCGCCGCAGCCTTCGGGCTCTCAAAGAGCTTCGTTCTTACTGTCGCACACCAGAAGCCGTAGGATCATTCGAGGAGTTCGCGCAGCAGATAGACGAGAGCTACGAGAAGGTATTCGCCGCCAAACAACCAGCTCCATTTCATATACACTCCTCGGATAGCAAAGCACGACTCTTCTCAACAGGGCTCTGCCCAAAGGTACCGGGTCTGGACAAGAACATTGCTGCGGCCGCAATGAGGATGATAAACACCAACCCGAAGCCAAACCCATCCATGACGAGATCGAAGACAACAGGAGATATGGGACAAATCGAGACAGAGGTCATCACCGGCACAAACAGAAAACACGCTAAGGTCGGCCGGAGACGACCGTCGTATCTGAAGGCACAGGAAGAAGTGCTGGTTGGTGAGATGGGCGCATTGAGCGCCGGCAGACGCGCGAGGGCTGCGGCGGCTGCTCAGCAGAATGCTAGGCGCAGAACCGGTATCAGTTCAGATGTTGTTAGAAACGCAGAAGATGCACCGCAAGGCAAGATGCCGGCGCCGGTCGCGAAACAGACGAGTCGACATAGCATGCCGCGGAAGAGCAGCGCTTCAAGTGGAGGTCCGGGTACGGGTGGTGAGATGTTGAAGAGGGTCTTTTCCGAGAGCGTGAGAAGCGTTAGGAGGATGGGGAGGAGTCTCACTGGGCTGAGCGGATCGGGTGATGCATGAAATGTGATGGCTTCTTTTCTGGGGGGGCATGAAGATGTTGTCGCGATCTTTCCGCTGGATGTGTTGAGTCATTCGCTGAAAGTGAAGGGCGTTTAGCAGCCTTGGTATGCTTCGTGTTTGCTGGTCTCTGGAAGCAGACGGATATATCTTCTAGCTTCTTCACCCCCCAACAAGCCGGAAACGACAACTGCAATGGATAGAAGTCTTTTCGAATGTCTGTCTACCTTGAACCTTCGAACGACGCCAGGGGTCTGATTTCCAACTGCTAAAACTTCCTGGTGGGGGTCCGTCCACAGAGAAAGAGCTCGACAGGGGCTTGGACTCTGGAGCAGACATACCGCTCGCCTAGTACGAATGTGAAGCTCTACCCGAGCGCTTGATCTGGCGATACAGTCCAAACTCCTTTTAACCTACGTGAACGGCAAGATGTATCAGGCCAAAGCCTAAATTGGGTCCTCTCTTGATTCCCTTCAACTCGTCAGAGATCTCATCCAATATCTGCTCTCCCTAACAAGAAGGACTGAAAGTCACCCCTCTGCACCACTCTCCCGGCTGCTCTTCATAAACCTCCTCAAACTGTCAATCTGGTTGACGAAAAACATTCTCTTCCGATCACTCCGCCACACCAACACACCAATCTGATCCGCAAACTGCCAGTACCGCTCGTACTCGGCCTGGGTCCCAAACTGCTTCATCAGATACCCTGGCGTGGTCGTCATGCGATCCTTCTCGATCTGCCACAGGTGGATCTGATCCAGCACCGTGGCCGGGATCACGGAGGCTGCCTGCGCCGCTTTGGCCGGGTCACTGGCTGCTGACGCGGCTTGGATTGCGTGCCGGCGCATCTGTGGGTGGGCGTGAGAGGTCAAATAGCTGATGATTTGGTCGGCCGTTATGCCCATCTGGACGGCGCGTTGAACGGAGGATTTGGTCATTTTGGCAGTGATGAGGTTGGGATGACGGGAGCGGAGGTTGGTGAAGAGGCCAAGGAGGGAGGTTTGCAGTGGAGACGACGTGTAGGCGTAGATGCGGTAGTTAGTTTCAATTATGATGAAGCCGTGGGATTGGGAAGTTGAGGAGGTGGTCAGTGCGGAAGAGAGGTTTGTATTGTCGGTGCTTGAGGTATTGGAGTCCGAGGTTAACGTTGTGGCGAGGCGGGTCGGGTAGAAGTCTGGGGAGTCGGAGGAGGATTGGTAGATGATGCCGAAGTCGGAGAGGTCGGAAAGGATGCGCAACTGGTCGGCATCGAGATGGGATTTGGTGTATGCTTGGCCAAGCTCTAGGGAGGAGATGAGAAAGAGAAATGACAGGACAGCCACCTTTGTCATCGCGAAATCTTCCGCATGATCGACGTAGAGGAATAGTAACGACCAGACTTGAGTGTTGATATCCTGAAGGACGAATGCAAATCCATCTTTGGTAATTTTGGGCGAGTAGCTCAGACGAGATGATCCGGTCAATTCGATCAAATGGCCAGCTTTGAGAAGTTCAATCACCCCTGGGGAGGGATCGACAACGGTGCTTGTTGATTCAAGCGGTATGGCGGAATTGCCCACCATATAACCCAGAATCCCTTCCCATTGATTGCGAGCAAAGCCGTCCAGATCTTCAACAGTAATCGACGGATTGGAAGGAGGAATGGCGATTTCGCCGAAGGATTTGGTATCCCCACCTCCCGTGAGAGCCTGTCGTAGTGATCGAGAGAAGTTTTCAGTAAGTTTGTATGCTTTCGAAGAGCTCACGGCTGTTATGTGGTATCTTTGGAGCAAGTCAAGGGCGTGCTCCTTCTCACTTCGCTTCGTATCAGCATATTCTGGAAGTCGTGATCTCTTGCTGCAAACCTTCTGCTGCCTGGTTTGACCCAAACGTCCAAGTCCTTTACAGGTAGGGGAGCGTTCAAATACAGCAGAGCCATGACGAGACTCTTCGCTACGCTGGTGTCAACCCAGGGCCGGATAATTGATCTTACTTGCCTACCGAGACTGGAAAGTCGTTTGCGGAATATGGCCAGTGCTGAGGTAGGATTCTTGTAGAGTCGATAGAATTCTGTCCCCTGGAGTCTTTCCAGGTATTCCCAGGACTGAACATCTGAGTCGGCCATGGTTTGTGGACGTGGATGTCGTGGAGACGCCGATCGCCTCGTTCAGCTGATGCTATCTATCAATCATGGTTGACTTTGGGTATGAAAGCGAGCAATAAAAGGCTGTAAAGGTCGATGTCTTGGATTTGGGATTGACTCAGGCTCGGGAAAACTTCGGCAGTAATTGAATAGAAGACTACTACCGAGTACGTAGTCTGTAGTTGATGTTTATGGTTTATGATTCATTCAAATGCTCCTACATCTCTGTTGTCAGGCAGCCTGTGGTTGACTCTGTAACTGATCCCAATGACTCATAGATGAGACCCAGTACGGATAGTCTCGATTTCCGGCTGGTTCAGCGGCCTGGCATCATGTCAGCCTTGAAATTCGTTCGATCAGTGAGCAACACATACTACTAGTTGACGAAAGATCCACATCGTCTTACTATCTATAGGTCTGGGAAGCCTTTCGGGCCAATTCTGGCCTCGAGCCGAGGTGTGAACGACTTTGAAGCATTTGCTCGAGCTGGCTGACATTCGTTACACAACTAGACTGCTGGATGGGGTAAGTCGAAGTCAGGAGCGATATCGACTACCTTGATGCCGCTTTCAAACAACTTGAGCTGACAGCCATTGCAAGATCCGTGTCACAGCAGCTTCACCAGGAAAGGTTCATTTTGAGCTTCCAATCCAAAAACAGCACACTAATCGTCTGGGCGTACTCCATGGCGGTACTATTGCCTCGATGGTGGACCTGGGCGGCTCACTGGCTCTTGCATCACGAGGCCTCTTCTCTACCGGCGTCTCCACTGATCTGAATGTGACGTATCTCAGTTCAGGGGGGAAGATTGGAGATCTGATCAAAGGAGAGGCTGTCTGTGACAAGTGTATGTTGGAAAGCACAGCCACATTCACTGAACCGCCAAACGGAACCACTAACCGAAAACAGTTGGCAAGACTCTTGCCTACACGTCGATCAAGTTCCTCAACAAGGACAAAGAAATCGTTGCGAGAGGTAGTCATACCAAGTTTGTGGCCCTCGCTCAGAAAGATCCACAGAACATTGTAGAAGTGCTGGAACCAGGAAAACCAGAAACCCCAGGGTCAAGTTAGCATACACCTGGTATGAGACTGGCTAAGCACGTAATGGATCTATATCTCATACCAACTGTGAGCTTCCTAGCCTTGGTCTATTGCATCAGCTCTTCTCCTACGCTGGTTGCTTTTTCCTGTAGCAAATCAATTCCGCTCCTTTCAGTATGCCTCGCATTGCAACATCAAGGGTTAGTTCTTCGTCACACTACTGGCACTGCAGTAAACCTTGACGCCTCTTTTTGTAGCTTTTGAGCAAGAATATCTCGTCCCCGGAGTACCTACACAGATTTTGCTACCGCTCTCGCTCTTGACGGTCTCGAATGATCCAATTTATGCTGTCAATTTGTGATATGATATTTCACAATGTCCCTCATCTTACCAACAATAAAACTTGTGCTCCTCCGCAATAAAGCATGGCAGCATGTAGCGCCAAGTCTCGGCCCAGCACCGGATTATGTATTGGAGTGATACCTTCATAGTGAATCCTGATTGAGTCTCCCACATATATAAGTCTCCAGGAGCAAAAAGAAATCATACAACATCTCACGTGGGACTCGAACCCACAACCTTTAGATTGTGAATCCAAGACTAATCATAGGAGTCTAACACGCTACCTTTTGAGACGTCAGAAATATATTTTATATTTTGAGGTGGGACACACTGACCATTGCGCCAGTGAGACTTTGAGACCGATCTTCGACCTCCAAAATAATATAAAATAACAATAACTTGCTGGTGTGACACCACTTGGTCATTGAAGAATACAAGGGGTTGTTCGCGGGTGGACATGGAACACACTGACACAGTCTCAGTGGTGTGTATTCGTACACAAATTATTTTTTAGACCCTCGCCTTCAACCTTTTACCAGTTTTGGGGTGTCTGTACCTCGCGACTTAACACGTGGTAAATAAGCACGTCTTCAGTTCACGCTACTACCAGCGCCATGCCTGAGCCCTACTAGTACTATACAGCTGAGTCAAAGCCAATAGGCATGACATTGTACCCTCAATGGGTCAACCTGATGCCCCAAAGTTTTCTACTATTGTAGAGTCTTTTACATCCAAACCTACATAGCGGTGGAAGTTTTCTCTGAGCGTCTTACCCTGAAAGGCATCCATCCCTGCGCCTCCCATGAAATGCCTAAAGCTACGAAACCTGCTGTTCGGGATTCTCAGTTCCTGCCCTCCAGCACCTTCATTCTAGACAATGGGGCATTTTCAATGAAAGCTGGCTTCGCCCCAAGCTTGCCTTTAGCAGACGCAGATACGCTCAAGCGGTGTCATGCAGTTCAGAATTCTCTCGCACGCACAAGAGACAAACGTACTTATGTTGCGGCTCAGCAAGATAACATATCGCAATGGAGCGAAGCCATCTTCCGAAGGCCTGTCGAACGCGGTCAACTTGTGAACTGGGAAGCAGAAAAAGAGATCTGGGACTGCAGTTTCTTTGATGAGAAGACGGCGCATACAGACCTGTTTGTCAAAGAGCCAGACAGTACGACTCTGATCCTTACAGAGGCGCCGAATACAATGCAAGCATTACAAAGGAATGCCGATGAGATCATCATGGAGGAATGGGGCTTCGGCGGATATGCTAGGATAGTGGGTGGGTATGGCTAGATGCGCACGATGGAAAGATGTGCTTTTACTGAGAGCGAGGTGCAGGACAATCACTAAACGCTTACAATGACTTACATCCCCTTTTCGGTGAAACTGACCGCTCTCCGTCTCTCGAAACTCACCCTCGAGCCCAGGAATGCCTTCTGGTCGTTGATAGCGGCTATTCACACACAATCATAACACCATTGTATAACGGTGTTCCGATTCAAAGAGCAATCCGCCGCGTCGACCTCGGAGGGAAGCATCTCACGAATCTTTTGAAAGAGGTTGTATCGCTAAGATACTTTGACCTTCATCAAGACACGAAAATCGTCAACGACATCAAGGAAGACGTGTGCTTTGTTAGCTCAAATTACAAGATGGATATGGAACAGACTTGGAAAGGCAATACCGCACGATGGCGAAAGTCAGAGAAAACGGCTCCGCCAACACTCGAAGACAAGGCAGATAACGATGGCTCAATGGACATTGACAAGCCATCTTCATTATCTCCACCATGCCCGGTCCCAGATCCTCCAGGCCTAATCGACTACGTCCTCCCTGACGGCTTCCGTATACCCCGCGGCTTCTCTCGTTCTCATGACCCTCTCACCCACCGAAAGCAAAAGCGCCAGGCAAATGAACCCTCCTCCGCTTCCGGCGTTGGCGATGAGATCAGCATGACACTCGGGTCTGAACGCTTTTCAATCCCCGAAATCCTCTTTACCCCCTCCGATATTGGATCGCGCCAGCCGGGCATAGCCGAGGCGGTCATGCAATCACTTTCGGTGCTGCCACCCGCGCTCCAAGCCACTCTACTCTCCAACATTCTCGTTGTAGGCGGAAACGCAAGGATGAAGGGGTTCGTGCGAAGGGTTCAGGATGAACTGAGAATGCTAGCGCCGGTGGAGTATGAAGTCAGAGTGAGAGCGATGGAGGATCCGGTCACGAGTACCTGGTTGGGAGGTGCGAGGATGGCAGGAAATAGGGAGGTGGTGCGAAAGATTGGTGTGAGTAAAGAGGAATATGCGGAGTTTGGAAGTGGATGGGTAGGGAGGAGGTTTGCTGCAGTGGGTAGATGAGAAGATTCTATGCCAGCCATCAAAACCAAAGGAAATGCACCGTCCATTAGGTTGTTCAGCTTGAGATGGCGACATGATCTCTGTTCTAGCAATTCAGCAGCAGGTACGACGAGCTTCTACTGAAGCTTTGCCTCTGGCAAGCGATATATGTACAGAGCCAAAGGGACCTGGAAGCAAAGACCGAAGTCCGAACCGTCTAATTCAAAGGCTTTCTCCCTACCATCAGATACATCGGAGTGAACAACTTTTCCTTCCCACCTTTCACAAGGCTATCAGCAGCCAGCGCCAAACTATCCGCTGTCTTCTGTGTTCCCTGGGGTATCACACCGACTGTCTCTCCTAATCCAACGAATTTGTGCACCAACCCGCGTCCCCACCATGTCATGCGCGCAATCGTGAAGACGTCGGCAATGCTTCCCATGTGCTTGAATTCGCCAGCCAAGGGATAGTACCAGGGTATGGCGTCGTCTCGTTCGGCCAGATCCTCATCGTGTATCAGCTCGAAACCGGCGGCTTTGAAATCCGCCAGGCCTTGCGACACTGTCACCATGTTGCTGATGCCGTCTCCTTGCTCAATTCCTAACCTGCAGGCGCGGTGTTCGGGATTGTCGTTGTCGTACTTGTCGGTCATCAACCACTCGTATACACCGAAAGTGCCACCTGGCTTCAGGACTCGGAAGATCTGCTCATACACACCCCTCAAATCCGGTGCATGCACCGTCGCCTCGATGGCATATACAGCATCGAAACTGTTTTTGGGAAAGCTCATCTGCATGAAATCGCCTTTTGTCGCGTCGAATTTATGGCTAAGGCCTTCCTTCTTCGCATACTTTAGCGACCTCTCAATCTGATAATCGTTGTTGTTCAAGCCCATCACGTTTGCACCAGTGAACTTGATGATCTCTCTTGCTGGTCCACCGACACCACAGCCTACGTCCAGCACACGTTGGTTCTCTTGCAGATTCATCTTTAGCGCGAGATAGTGCTCATGTCGGGCAATGGCACGGGAGAAGGATTCCCCGTATGCGAAGCGGCAGAAGTGGAAGGAGGCGCCCCAGCCGTATTCATAAAGATCAGTGGCGAGATTGTAGTAGCTGGAAGAGAAGCGGAGGTCAGCATATGATATGTTCGCTGAGCCAAAGTGGAAACATACTGTCTCGTCAAGGTAGCGTATTCGTCTCTCCTCGCCTTCCTGACCGCCTCAGTCTCAACATCGGCACTCTTGTTGTCCCAATGCTTGAAGTATTCCTCAACTGCGGCTTTCTGGGAAAGAGGATCTTTTTTCAACATGGCTATCATGCCACCACGTTTTTCGGCGGAAGTGCCATGCAGAATCCTGTTGAACTCGGCATCCCGAACGTGGTCTTCTTTCTCAAGAGGGGAGATTGCGGAGGGAGCCATGTTGGAAGGGGTAGCCGGCAGGGGATATTTTGGCTTGAAGGATGATGTGAACCTTCGTCAAGTAGGTAATTGAACAGGGGAATCAGTCAAGAGAATTTGTGAAGACTCAAAGCCGTTGTAGGAGGCACAATTTGACCACGCTGCATCTTACAGTTACACTTATATCTTTAAGTACACCCAGAAAAAAAGTAGGGAGCAGCCGTCCCTTGCAGATCCGCTAAAATATATAGTACATAGCTCCATCCGGCCGCGTCCTTTCCGTGTGGCTCGCCAAGACTGCTTATGTACACGCCACTTTCTCCTCCTCCGCAGCTGCTTACTCCGTACTCACATACAAATGACTCGGAGTAGAGTCAGCTACAACAACACGTCGTTCAAGTGTTAACACACCACAACACGCCACACCTGGCCTTGGTCTGCACCTACTCCTAACACGCCAGGCCGATTGCAAGAACATGCCTCCTCAAATTAAGCAAGACCTCAACCGCTCCGGCTGGGAAACCACCGACTTCCCCAGCTCTTGCGAAAGCTGCCTGCCAGAGAACCCCTACGTCCAGATGCTGAAAGAGGATCATGGCGCAGAGTGCAAAATATGTACAAGGCCCTTTACAGTCTTTCGGTGGAAAGCGGATCGCACTGCACGTACCAAACGAACGAATATATGCCTCACTTGCGCCAGGCTGAAAAATTGCTGCCAGTGCTGTATGCTTGATCTATCATTCGGCCTGCCTATCACGGTGCGAGATGCAGCCTTGAAAATGGTAGCGCCTGGCCCGACTAGTGGAGTTAACAGAGAGTACTACGCTCAAGAGCACGAGAAGGAATTAGAGGAGGGAAGAGGAGCGGCGCAGGAATACGAGAAGACGGATGAGAAGGCAAGGGATCTCCTACGAAGACTAGCCAACAGCGAGCCATACTACAAGAAGCAGCGGAGGCTGGAAGCAACGGGAGAGGGAGAGCAGCAAAGACAGGAGCAAAAGCAGATAGGCTATGGTCCTGGCCTTATACGCACCAGCGACAGCAGACGTGGAGATGCAATAAGAGGAGGCAGACCAGGCGCAAGAGGCGGTCGTGCATTTCCCGGGACTGCTCAACTACCTCCCCAACCGAAAGACATCCTCCCTCCTTCAGACCCAAATATAACCTCTCTATTTGTCACAGGCGTCGAGGACGACCTCCCCGAACACGCCATTCGTACATTCTTCACTTCTTTTGGCACAATTCGATCTCTTGTCTGCTCTCACCGTGCACACTGTGCATTTGTTAACTACGCTACCAGGGAAGCGGCTGAAAAGGCTGCCGAGGCTTGTCAAGGAAGAGCAATAATACAAGGATGTCCACTTAGGGTACAGTGGGGAAAGCCTAAGCCGCTGGATAATATGGATAGGGAGGAGAGGATGGAACTGGCGAGACAAGGGAGGCAAACTGTGGCGGCTGTCAAGGCTGCTGAGCGGTCTGGGCCTGGTCAGCAGAGAGGAAATGGTGATGGTATGATGCCAGGCGGCGGTGGGGAAGCGGAGCATGATGGCAGCTATGCTGTTGCTCCTCCGCCCGGGACTGGCGAGGTGCAATATGCTAGCCTAGCTGGAGACTGAATAACAAGTCAATCCGTCCGGATCACTTAGCGAGGCGTTCAGGAGGAACTTTTATACTTCCTTGGTAAAGGATGAGGACGGTTAAAGGGGGCATCATCATTCGACACCCAGCAGAGAGAGAATCTAGCTTGCTCGAGGTCATTCTGCTGCATTGATAAGACCCCAGAGCAATGTCGGTCCATGGAAGCAGGCCTGTGCAATTCCAAAACTGAATATACATGTAGTATTCAACACGAAGAGCCCTGTTTTGAGAACCCGCACCACAAAGTCAGCTTCTTAGGGCCTTCAGTGCCCAAAAAAAGCATTTGCTCTAGCGTCCACTAAAAATTTCGAACCCAATATCCTTCACTAATCAGCCCCAATCTGCCTCGTGAGAAGGTAGCTAATTCCCTCTGCATAATTAGGTTCTGTCCGAGATCCCCCCTGTTTTTAACGTGTGGCTGTGAGGGCGTATGAACTGCAATTTTGAAGCTCCCATTGCATTCTGGGGTGTACTTGCCAGGAGACTCCAAGCTGCAAAGTTATGCTGGAGACTGGCTGGAGAGTTCGCTCCTTCGTTGATAAAATGTCACAAACGGCCTTCGGGAGGGGCGGAGAGCCAGCCAGACTGGTGACCGATGTAACCTGTTACCAATTGCCTGAGATGGCGAAAGCGGCATCCTTCAGTGATGGTGGCATCACCGGCATTCCCCATAGACAGATAATGGTCTAATCATGAGCATGGCTGTCCGATTGTCACAGGCTTCCTGCCCAGTTTAATAGTGTCATTGTCTCCCCGCTCAGTGTCTTTGTGAATACGTAGCTCTGTCCTATTGTCAACCACTGGTCTCTAACGATCTTCTGGTAGCCATACTTAGCACATCTTTGCCTTCTTGTTGCTCTCCTTGTACAATATTGTGTCGTAGGATCTGTGCAACATCCTCTGCATGCTTCACAGCCCCTATAGCTTCCTTCGAGGAGCGTTCCAAGGTTCGGTTGTTGTTGAATCGTTCACGAGCTTGAACACGGGCAGCGGTGAGAAGAGTGAAATCTCCTACAAATAGTTAGAAGTTAAACAGCAGACAGACAATACGCTGGTACCTTGAAACGCTATTCTGGCTGACCGTAAAAGATGTCTGTAGGCGGCTAGAGCGGCAGTCATCACTATAATCACGAGATTGCCGCTTTGGTCTCTATGCTTCACAGCGATTTCTCGGCAGGTATACTAGAATCTTTTTCTATTCATTCTTCTTTTCGATTTTGTTTTCAACCAAAAACTTGAATACTAGGTGAGTTCCAGACAAACTCCGTGGTCTCGCTACACCTGCTCCATGGTGTTTAGTGCCCGAAGGTGACTAACGTGATAGGGCCTAGATCACCTACACCAGCCAAAATGGCACAACAGACACCAGAAAGCTCTCTTTACCGTGATTTTGCCGAAACTTTTTATCACAGCTCTCTGGCCTCAGGCGTCCGCTTTATCTACCAGATTGGAGCAGGTGGACCCTGCTTCACCTTCTATGATCCTGCTAGCCTTGGTGACCACGTCGCAGTCCTACAATTTCGAGCAGACGGGCTGGGCTTTCGCACCGGCAGCCTTACAGAGCTTGGTGGGCCCCCTCGCCATCTGGTTTTCGGAGAACCGTTACCAGCCGACCTCGCTCAAGCTGTTTCGGCTACCTTGGAGGCTCCCGGATTCACGACTCTACCTTCTTCTCTATCCTTAGCCCCGGATAACCCTGTGTTTACTCCGACTACATCCTCAAATTCAAGTGAAATGGGGTCGCAAGCAGATGATGGCATTCCGCGAGTCAGGTTTCCTCCCAAGCCTGAGGGATGGAAAGGAGATCCTGGCAACCCAAATTTTCGAGCTCTTGGTACTCTTTCACCTCCTGTGATGAGAAAGATCGAGCCTGCTGGTCCTCACTTTCTTGCGTTTGCCCGTAGAGTAAGTCCTTTCAACCTCACATATTCTTCATTACATGCTCATCATTACCTAGAAACGTCACGGCCGCACATTCTCCGAAGATGAGCGAATTCAAGCACAGAATAAGGTCAAGAAGATCGAAGACGATGAATCTACCGAGATCAGCGAGCCCGAAGATCCACTGATGCTTTCACGCGACGCCAAAGACTGGAAGGTGTGTATCTGCGACTACATGCCCTTTCAAATGCCTGCTCACGTTTTACTAGGGTCAAGACCACTACGCTGTCCTTGGTCTCTCCAAATACCGATGGAAAGCCACACCAGAGCAGATCAAAAATGCGCATCGCAAAAAGGTTCTCCGACATCATCCTGACAAGAAGGCCGCAAAAGGTCAGTCAGACGACGACTCATTCTTCAAATGTATTCAACGTGCGAATGAAATCCTTGAGGATCCCGTCAAGCGTCGCCAATTCGATAGCGTTGATGAGGCAGCCGACGTAGACCCGCCAAGCAAGAAAGAGGTACAAAAGCGTGGCTTCTACAAGATGTGGAACCCTGTCTTTGAGAGCGAGGCTCGATTCAGCAACAAGCAGCCAGTGCCAATGTTGGGTGACGAAAATAGCACGAAGGAAGAGGTGGACGAGTTCTACAACTTCTGGTACAATTTCGACAGCTGGCGAACCTTTGAATACCTAGACGAAGATGTTCCTGACGATAATGAGGGCCGTGATCATAAGCGTCACATCGAGAAGAAGAATGCGAATGCTCGACGGAAGAAGAAGACCGAGGATACCGCGCGTCTACGCCAGGTCGTTGATCAAGCATTGGAACAGGACGAACGTATCAAGAGGTTCCGCCAAGAGAGCAAGGCAAACAAGAACAAGAAGAAGAATGAACGGGAAGCTGCTGCTAAGCGAGAGGCAGAGGAGAAGCAAAAGGCTAAGGAGGAGGCAGATCGCCAGCAAAAGGAATCGGAGGAAGCTGCAAAGGCCGAGAGAGCAGAGAGCAAGAAAGCCAAGGAAGCCGCCAAAAATGCGGTCAAGAAGAACAAACGTGTTCTCAAAGGCAGTGTCAAGGACGTCAATTACTTTGCCAGCGGCGGAGAGGCTAGTGCGGCGCAAGTGGATGGCGTGTTGACCGACGTGGAGCTGATCATTGGAAAGGTTGACCCCGATGAGTTAGCCGCATTGGCGAGCAAACTCAATCTGGCAGGGAAGGATGCTGAGAAGGTGAAGGGAGCTTATGAGGATGAAGTGAAGAGACTGGTTAGTGATGGCAAGATCAAGGGGGAAGAGTTGAAGGTCATCAAATATTGATAGACTGGCATACGCACGAGAGCCGCTGGCAGGATATCGATTTGCTTCCGGGGTGGCTCGATGGTGAGGCTGCCTCGCCATAAACCGGTTCTTCTGCAGTCGTCCACAAAGTAAGCCGAACAGGTCCTTGGATCCTACCAGAAGGACTTGAAGAGTCATAGAATTCAAGTACTAAGTGTGCTCGGTTGGTTGTGGGCCCGAACCTCTTTTAGTGACCACCACCAGTGCCTAATCTTCCAGCCACATCACTGCTGAGATAACCCGATTGTGACAGCACGTTATGAAGCAGATGATCTTGGTTTCTTATCCCCTTGTTCATCATATCATACCGAGGCCAGTGTACTCCGTACAACAACTGTTAAGAGATGATAGTCGTTGTTTTACCCTCCCCACCCATCCTGCTGGTTGCAACTTCTCACAGAACAATACGTGCAACTATGTCACTTATTTGCTCGTCAGATATCTCGTCTCTCGTCTTTCACCCCGCAGACTATCTCATCGCATTATTTCAGTATTTCCATGTTCTTGGTTTGATATGCTCGCCTGCTCTTATCACCTACATAGACCTCTTTATTAGGCGAAGGGACTCCTCGGCTTCGAAACAGTCTTCGTTGTCCCGCTGTTGGACATGAGCTCGGAGCACAGATGAGTTTCCAGACCTTTCTTTCTCAGACGGAACTAACGTCGAACATAACATCTGTTCCCGGCGGATATTTGCCCCATGTGAGAGCCACACAAGATAAGCGAGAGTCGGAGAATTCGACACCGGTTCAGCTGCCTTGTTGTGTGCTAATCAAGCTCAATAGTCCATCTGAAGAAACGGTTCGTGGCAAAATCTGTTGCAAATCCATGGCCAAATCACATCGCTTTCGGAGAGCTGAAGCCCGCTGGTAATATTCAATGGCGACGTACGTACGTTGATCTCCCAACCATTGTTGTTGAGACCGCTGTGGCACGAATGTATTGTCATACTGGCACCCCATACCCATACCGAAGCGCGATTGCCGTCTGGGCTGTCTACCATGGCCGGTACAAACAATTCAACCAATCTTCCATTCTACCCAACTCTTACTGGGTATTGAAAAGCTAAGTTAGGAGCAAGACAAGTCATACTGCGAGGGACGAATTCAAAGCCTAGGACGCGCAGAAAGATGGGCCGGAGGGCCCTTCTTCGGGCTTTGGTCATCCTAGCGAGAAAACCCCATGCTACAAAGGATATCGTACTACCTCCACTGGTTCAACCCCTGTTTAGTCCGCCGACGAACCCTATTTACGAATATGTTGCACGTCCGCCAATCCTCCTAATTATAGTTGACATTTCGGGCCTCTTAACTACCACGTGGCGGGCAAACAGGCGCCCTTCCCCTTGAAGTAATGTCAAATCCAAACCACATCCCCCATGACGCTGGGTACTAGGCGTCAGTGAATGATTACGACGGTTTGGATGAGACATCTATGATACGGATTCGGCCATTGGAGACACGGAATCCTATACGTAAGTTTCCCCAATTTTGGGGCCATGGATATTGGCATTGGATTGTTTCCATATTTTTGAGGTGTGGTGGAGATCAAGAGCTATGAACTGCTTCGTGTGGTTGAAAGAAAGCCATTTTAGTAGACATGTCTTCTTCAACGCAATTCTGACAATGTTTCTGTCGGATCTCTAGCACAACATTGACAGACAGCTTAACGCCCTCTGTGATGGATTATCGTTTTGAGAATGGGAGACGATATCATGCTTATAAAGATGGCTGTGAGTTCTTCGTCCCTCGACCGTCAAGGCCTTCATATAAGCATGAGATGATTTGTTCCTCACAAATCGTATTAACTCATTTTGTTACTTTTAGCTTACGCTCTACCTAATGATGAGGTATGTTCATGTACTGGAATAAAAAGAAAGCAGTGGCTGACTTGGAGCGATAGCCTGAATTAGAAAGATTAGGTATGTGCTTGCAGCTGCTCTGAACCGACACCAGACGTGCATCTGAGCTTCTCATTCATTCTTGACACTAAGTTCTCTCCCAAACGATCCTATCATTCCTTCTGACTTCTAGCTCTAGACTTCCAACACCGTGTGTGGCGCCTCTCCCTTGACGGCGCCCTCTACCTCTCCCCGCTCCCACCATCCACCAACTCCGTCCTCGATCTCGGCACCGGCACCGGAATCTGGGCCATCGAATTCGCCGACGAAAACCCCTCCGCCACTGTTACAGGAGTGGACCTCTCCCCCGTCCAACCCCGCTGGATCCCACCAAACTGCCAATTCCAAATCGACGACATCGAAGAAGAATGGACCTACCCCTTACCCATTCCCGACCCAACCTCCGGCGAAGTCAGCGGAGCGAGAGGTCTCGACTTCGTCCACGGACGCATGCTAAGCCTAGGAGTGAAAGACTGGCCCTGTCTCTTTCGTCAATCCTTCACCCACCTCCGTCCGGGCGGCTACTTCGAAGCCCAGGAATTCGATCTAACCGCCCACTGCGAACCAGACTCCCCTAAACAAGGCGTCGCGTTTCGCAAATGGAGCGAAAATGTCATCGGCGCGGCTAAAAAGGCGGGCATAAACGCCCAAGCCTCGAGGCATTTCGACCAGCAGCTAAGAGAAGCTGGGTTCGTGGACGTGACATCTAAGCACTTCAGATGGCCTGTCGGTCCGTGGCCTGAGGGGGAGAATAGTAAAAAGGAAAAGACACTAGGTGTTTGGGCTCAGAGGAATATAGTGGCTGGCCTCGAGGCTGGCGCCCTAGGGATGCTGAGTCGATATGAAGGGTGGAGTAAGGAACAGGTGCTTGAGTTGGTCAGAGAGGCGAGGGAGGAAATGCTCGATATGGAATTTCATCAGTATCTTAATATGTGAGGCCACCGTTCCTTCGTGCTCTTTCTCGTTTGTTTTTCCCTTTTTGCTTGTGAGGCAATGGCTTTGCTAACGAGTGATGATGGCATGGATAGGAATGTTCATTATGCTCGGAAACCTGGCCCGACTACTGCTTGTACAGCATCTGCAACGGCGGAATAGAAGATCCGCCAAGAAGAGAAGATTCGATTCTCAATGGAATACAGATTTTATGCACATATAACACTTATGAATATGCACACACAAACGTTTACCTCCTTCTTGATCTTCCATCCCCGTCCACTAGTATTTCTACGGAGGCCGTCATCCGTCTAAGCAGATGTATGCAGCGGATAAACTTCTGACAGGGAGTTCGGGTGGCGCAATAGAACGATCCTAAGCAATGGATAGGTCCTAAGCAATGGATAGGGACACATTTCCAGAATCGGAAAACCCTTACTCTATTCCCCAGGAGAAGTGAGTTGCATTTCCTTCTGTGAAACCACACCACACCTCTTCTAGCTTTCCATCGATTCAGAAGCCCTCCCCTCGCCTCCCCTAACCCGATCTCGGCACCGCCTTCGGAACCCCAAACGCTCTCCCCAAAACCACAAACTGCGCAACCATGAACAACTCCCGCATTCCCACCCGATCCTGCTCCCTGAAACACCGCTCCACCCTCTCCGCGATCCCCTCCGAGACCAAGAACCCCAGCCCCTCCACGCTCTCCTCCGTGATCAGCCGCTTCATCAGTCCATGGATTGGTCCACCGACCGGATACAGCACCGGCGCCGAGTAGGGATGTTTCTTGCGGGTGTAGATCTCCTCCGTGATGAGCGGTTTGGCCGCCTCTTTTAGGACCCACTTCTCGAGGAATGTCCCCGGATGATGCGGATCAGGTCGGATCTTCATGCTGGGGGGTAAGCTGTTGACGTACTCGGTCAGTTTGTGGTCGAGGAAGGGGGTCCGTCCTTCGATGGAATGCGCCATCTCGCCTCGGTCGCCTAGATGGCTGAGCAGGATATTCGGGAGCGTGGCGGTCGTGAAGAGGTATTCGGCTGTGTGGAGTGGGTGCCATTTGTGTTGGATTTTGGAGATGATGCTCCCATTGATGGTGACGCAGAACGTCAGTTGCTGGTCGCAGTTACCATAAGTTTCGGGGATCCAGGGGGAGAAGGGGAGGCTGGGAGAGGAGGTGGCCATCATGCTTGCCGCAGTTGTGTTGTTGAGTTGTTGACGAGCTATGGGTGAGCTGAGGAGTTTGTCCGGTTGAGTTAGGGTGTAGAGGGGAGCTGCCTTTTCTGCGGCGTCGAGGGCTTCGCGCCGCTCTGGTTCCGGTATTCTTGGGCCGATGAAAGTCGAGTCTGGCTCTCGCAGAAAGTCTGGTAGGAAAAATGAGTAGCCTCCAAATATCTCGTCACTGCCTTGCCCTGAGCAAGACATCAGTAGCTGTTATCCGATTTCAGTGGAAGCATACCATTCAGCAAGACCCGAAAACCTTGTTCTCGAACGAGTTCCGAGAGTGCGTAAATGCCAATGAAATTGAGATCAGCATAAGGCTGCTCGCAATGCCAAGTTGCATCTTCGAGCTGGTCTGCTAACGATTGCTCATTCATGTTTTTCTTGTAAAAGCGAACGCCGAGGTGTTGAGCAGTGCGATCCGCGATGGCTTACCATAATCAGCATTCTCACTAATTGGGAAATATCTCGAGCAAATTACCAGACTCATCAAATCCGCTGTCTTCATCAAAGGCAACACCGAAACAGCTCAGCCTGTCGGTCACAGCATCGCCACCTACCTTTTCGCCCTCCTTGATAAGCTGATTGGTCATGCCAGCCACGATTGAACTGTCAAGACCACCGCTCAATGAAATCCCAACTTTGACATCAGCTCGAAGACGAAGCCGTATTGCTTCCATAAGATGCTTTCGGACGTCTTCGATCATTTCGTCTTCTGATCGATTGTCTTCAACGGTCTGGGGTGAGGATTAGCGGTAGATGTCGGAAAGAGTCAGGGATGATACCTTATCTGGATAGTCCGAGTTCCAGTACTCGTGCTGCGAGATAGGGCCGAACGACTTGCACACCAAGTAGTGGCCAGGGCGCACCTTAGAACACGTCAGACGAAGGTCGAAAGATTCTAGGTTGAATGAATTTGCCTTCTCAATGTTCTTGAATGTTGTCGCGTAGCCAAAGTTGGTAGACCCGTCTGCAATACTTCGCACGTCCCACTCGAACTTCACACCAGCGATTGATTTAAACGCTTTCATCTCTGCTGCCACTAGAAGCCTTCCTTCTGCCACTGTCCAGAAAAGTGGTTTGATGCCATATCTGAATTCAATCAGCTGCAGCTGTGTAGAGTCAGGTGATTCTTGCAGATGTCGCCCATACCTGTCCCTAACCGCCATGAAAATTTGTCTTTCCGAATCGTACAAGCACAATGAAAACTCTCCGCGAAGATGAAACAAGAACGAGGGAGCTCCATAATATTTGTAGCTTCAATCGTGGACCAAGAATCAGCTTCACAAGCGGAAAATCAGGTTGTATGCACACACAGAGCAAGGACAACTTCACAGTCTGAGCGACTTTTGAATGTGTAATTCTGCTTCTCGACCATTTCCTTACGAAGTCTGTCGTAATCATAAATCTCTCCTGTTGGTTGATGAGCACAATGGTCGACGTTTACGGACGCCTGATGGTACCATTAACAACGGCATGAATAGTATCGTCCACGTCTGAGAATGGCTGTGCCCCAGCGGGTGAGAGGTCGTTGATTTCTAAGCGGACATGGCCCAGCGCTATCGACGAGCTTCAGTAGGGTTTTCCTTGACATGGACTATTGGTGGGAGAAAGACCAACTCGTTCATCTGGACTGATCCATTGGCCAGAGGAGTCTGGTCCTCGATGCTGCATAAGTGCAAGACTGTCATCTAGCTCTTTTGACAATGAGGTTCGATTGCAGGTGCTCTGCTGTTCTGCCGTCCGCCTGTCTAATGTCACGATACAGCTGATGCCACACATGATCGACTGAATGAGGACTAATGCAACAAAGTGACTGAACAAAGAAAGACCGATGTTCGAAACGTAGGAAGCATGCCCGGGTCAAGAGCACTGGAGGGAAGAAAGGGTACAATAAATGTCGCAAATATCTGGTACATTGCTATCTCTCATAGTCCACACGTCATCAATGCAGGTCCGGGAAAGAGATAAGAAGACCAAAGCTAAAGCCACATGGTTAATCTCCGCATCCTGATCAGTAGCAGCCAGGATAAATCAGTATCGATTGCGGTTCGCCTCGGTTTGAAGAGGAGGAGTTCCTCGAACGTCTCCACTGCACGATAATTTGAGGATTGTCTTGCAGCTGGACATGGGTGCTTAAGAAGCAACGCATCTGCGCGCCTGAGCTATCGTGGCGATCGGATATCGATGTTCATTGTCCAGCCCGCATTGCATATATCTTATCGTACGAAGTGGCGAGGAACTCCTAGACAAAAGGGCGTGAGAACACCTCAACAGTCTTAGCAAATGACACCCCCTGATACTTGACTGGCGCCCTTCCATACTAGTTAGTAAATCCTTGCTAGACGGGGCAGCCACGAGTACTACCTTGTTTAGCCTCGGTATTGGTGCTCACAGCTTTCAAACCCACTTGAACCAGTGGAGACTTCCACTATCAACATTCCAGAGACCACATCAGACCATCTTTCACAGATGATCCAATACATCAAGAGCTGATACGCTACCTAGATTCCTGGAACAGTGAGAAGAATGCTTGCTGAACAATCAAGACACCGCAGTTGGAGATACAGACCCGCTTTCGTGCTCGAAACACAAACATCAATGAAATAGCAGCACATACTCAGCCTGCAAAAAATCGTGTACTGGTTTCACAAACGCGCTGGTATCTTGTCTGGCAAAGCTGTTAGATCTGAGTTTCTGTTGCCGCACGATATCTGACTCAGATCTGAAACCACGGGCTCTCTGTCTAGCAGACTTGACCCCTATACTAAGCTACCAGGTTTACGGTGATGGTGTCGGCGTCAGGATTTCCATACATTCTACGTCTTTCCCTTCTTCGACTTTAGATGATATTGAAAGATACATATTCTCCCTTCTCTTCAACATGTTTTTCATATGCTCACTTTAGTTGCCCGTTTAACTTGCCTTGTCAATGGCGACAGTAACGAAAGAGCTTGAAATATCCAGAGACACAGAGGCCTCTAACTAGTGACATTGAACACAGGGTCTCATTCAGAAGGCCCTTTTGTCACCTCGGGCACATCACTTCATCCAGCGCTGACCCATTCAATAA
The DNA here is from genome assembly GCF_000464535.1 of Endocarpon pusillum Z07020. Taxonomy (NCBI): domain Eukaryota; kingdom Fungi; phylum Ascomycota; class Eurotiomycetes; order Verrucariales; family Verrucariaceae; genus Endocarpon; species Endocarpon pusillum. Next base: position 125,637 of record NW_006913653.1, read on the forward strand.
CTTCGGACACAAAGGCCTGCTCACAAGGTCCCTCAGATAGCTTTGCCAGGTTGACCCACCTGCCGCCATTTCGCCCTAAGATTTAGCGTGAAGATGCTCCCCATGAAGACGCTCCGACCCCTTCTGGACGACCGCAGACTGCCCAGAAAGCCATTTCGTACTAGCCAGCAGCAACCCGGATCTTCGAAAGTCGAGATGAAACAAAATTTCCATCGAGAAGAAACCAATGGATAGATCAACAGCATTGAACAGAGCGCAAACTCAGACAGTAGACGGACGCGATCAGGATGGTCTTCCAACACTCGACCTGCCTCCTTACAATAAAGGTAGACTACTGGCAACGACCCGTAGACCCATGTCTAGATCACCAACAACGCCTTCTTGCGGCTCGGGATCGACTGCAGGCTCAACCAAACCAGAAGGCACGCAACAAGGCTAGTAAGGGAATGTCGTCGAGAGCGATCATCGAATCGAAAGAACAGTCTGCACTCTCATTGGCTAAATCATATATCGATCCCTGGGTGGAGACAGAGGCCAGCAAAAGCACAAAGGCTGCTCTGATTGCGACGGAGCCATGGGGCTTACTGGAATCTGTGACACAAGCCACCAAATCACGAACATCAACATCTGCAGCAAGCCGCGCTACAGCAGGGTCTCCAAAAAGTGTTAGATCTCACGGTCCAATAATGAAGATTTGTGTTGAATTTAGAGTCACGATTGTTGACCAAGACAATGAAGAAATAGGCACAAGATCAGCGGGAGCCTTTGTACCAATCTTGCACAGGATTTCAACCATAAAGCATCCCCTCCAATGTATCAGATGTATGCCAGTGAGCAAGACCATTCGTTACGGGAGGATACATTTAGGTGGAAAGTATATCCATGGAACCAAGGGAATAGTCCAGACTCAGTGGCTTGTACGTTGTTTCAATCTGAAGAATATCAGAGGATTGCAATAGCAGTTGTGAGTTACCGACGTTTTAGGGTATGTGCGCCTCTATTCGCCAATTTTCAACATTTCCACTGGAGCACTGACTAGGATCCCTGGATCACTATGGCAAGAATCTGTTAGGGAGGTTTGGAATTTCATTGACCAGTATGATTCCCTAGAAGTCGATTGTTCTTTCGGTACTGTTATTCAGATTTCCATACACCCGAACTTCACCTTAGGAGAGGTGAAACGTGTCGCTCAAGCAGGTATACACTTTGAGATAGCCATGGAGTCCATCATGCCAGACTTGGGACCCGAAAGGTGGAACTATGCAAGCAATTGGGCCCAGAGCTTTGACTTTGCACCAAGCGGAAGATTTCGACGCAATTCCACTGATCTTATCGAGACCTCTACCACTATACCTACATTGGCTGATATGATGCAGAGAGACGTGCCTAAGATGCCTTTCATCTGGGAATATTCCAGGGTCTGGCACAACCCCAGGATACGATCCAGTTCTATAGACCTCCACCGAGCAACGACGTTGACAAGGCGATCAGATACGCCGAGTTCACAATGTGCTTCGTCCGAGCGGCTATGCGATGCTCTAAGGACGAGCTACAACACATTCCATCAAATGTCCGAGGACTGCGTTGGTTCCTGGACCATTACAAAATACACCGGCTTTTCTACCAGTGCAGCCAGGTGCAGACGCTGTGGGAGGCGTCCCCATCGGATGCAATGTCGATGCCCAGAGCACCACGATGGTCCGATGAACAAAGGCTCATGTTGGAATCACATGTTGTAAAGGATATAGACGTGGTGATCAGGGAGGATTTCCAGCGGGCGGAATGTCGATTGTGCCGAAAGCGCTGACGGGGCCTTGGCGTCGATTGCTTTGATGGCATACCTCCGTGCTCAATGAGAACTATCAAGAATTTTGGCCTCAAGCGCCGGCCCCCAGCTCCGCCTCGTCAAGCAGCGGTAACCGCCAAGTGGTCCTGGTTGTTAGATTGGATGTTTCAGCTGATAATGTACGGAGTTCTCTATCCCTTTTCTTCTATCTCAATAGTAGTCTCTTATCGTTCTTTCTTGGTATTACATTATTTCTCAGATCTTGCCTTCTGTTACGACCTACACTCCGAGCTTGACATGTCATCTAATCGACTAAATCAAGAGCAACCCGGACTCGTGCCTCGCTTCAGCGAGTATGATACCGGCCCTGAGGCCGTGCAGCCTGATAATAGGAACTTCTTTTCTAGGATGGCCAATAATACTGAACACCGATATGCATCTGTCTTTGTTGCGAACAACAGTGACAATGTAACAGAGACAGATCAAAAAAAACGTACCCAGCGAAAGCGCCACTGTGGAATCCCGTTCCCAACTTTGTTGATTGTTCTGGTCGCTTTCATCTTTGGCGGCGCGTTTGGAGGAGGGCTAGGAGGTGGGATTGCAAGAAAAGAAAGTTGGTACGTACCATTTCAATGTCTCTTTCGTTCATACAATTTGTTTGATCATTGCAGTCTTTTTAACCTAAACTAACGAACTCTTCTTAACTGCTTAGCAAAAACAAACCAATTTCTACCCCAACCGTCATCTTGACCCCAACCAACACCTTACCTCTCGACCTGACATCTGGTCCCACTCAAACCGCCTGTCCATCCACCCAAAAATTCACACCGTTCAACCCTGCCACCAATGACGTCTACATCCTAAATTCCACACCCAGCGTGTTCGCCCTTCATTGTCTATCCGACCTCTACAATTCTGACCGCGCCGGGAGCCAGCCCCACATGTTTCAAGAACTCTACAACATTAGTACCATTGAAAACTGTGTTACAGCTTGCGCCCAGTATAACTATCAGCTTCCTGGCTTTGCAGGCTTTGACGGGAGTACCGGAGGTGGGAATGTGTCGAAGCGGGATATTTGTGATGGAGTTTTTTGGGGTTATAATGGAACGCTTACGACGGGAAATCATCATCCGACGAGGTGTTATTTGAAGAATGGGGCCATAAGTGACATGTTACAGGCGGAGAGAACTGGACATGCAGCTCTTTTGGATTTGGATCAATAATATTCTTAAAATTAAATTTATCATCAAGTTTAATTAATCAACTAGAAAGTGTTATCTCTTATGTCACTGAATTGGCGGAACTAGTAATTCTTGTGTGTATCTGGCGTGCCTAAGTTACTTAACTTCACAGTTTAATAATAGTAGGTAGCCGGTATTACTAATATCCTAGTAGGCTGGGATTATGATGTCCCAAGCTTTTCCTTCTAGATTTCGCTGACACGACCAGCAGCTGTGGGCTCTGTGAGAAACAGTCTGGATCATCTTGACGTAACTGTCTTACCTGTTGGTGCAAGACCTGGCAGGTTCTATGCTATCTCCCATTCACTACAGCAAGTTATCAGTCGTCTATCCGAGCTTTTAGCATTGCTGGTGGCTATTGTCCTTGTTTGCTCTTCAAAAAAGGTCGCAACCACTACCACAGCGTCGCTTAGACTGGTAGGACATTATGTATAACTCTTACCAACGTGAGTATTTTAATGCAGGCATGATGGCAGTACTGACGAAAGATAAGAACCTTCACCGTATGGCCGGCCTCCAGATTATGGCAGTTTCCAAGGCGCACCACCTGGCGTTGGTAGAGAAATCCCGATCGAATGATACGATCGTGGCTGACCTTCTCTAGCACTTCCTCCGGGGATGGCTGCTCCTGGAACATCTGCGCCTCCAGGTATGCAACAGGCGAATTCGCAACAACCTGGCGCCCTCGGCGGGTTCCCTCCAAATTTCCAAATGCCTGCCAATATGCCTAACATCAACTTCTCTGCCCCGGTCATTCGACTAGGTACTTCCGGACCATCGAAACCTTCTGACATCTTGGGTGGACGTGATGACCGAGATAGAGGAGGTCGGAGAGCAGGGTTAGGTTCTGGTCCAAATCAAGACTCGCGACCGATGGGCCGAGAACCTATGGTACAGCTTGTACCGCCTTCAAAAGAAGAAATCATACGCACGGTCTTTGTGGGTGGTATTACAGAGGGAGCAGGAGGTGACGAAGGCATTGAGCGGATATTAAGGGCAGCTGGAAACCTACATAGATGGACACGCGCGACGGATGCAGACAACAAAGCATGCAAGTTTGGATTTGCAGAGTACGAAGACCCCGAAAGTCTCAGTACAGCCGTTGAAGTACTAAGAGACGTTGAGGTACCCATGAGAAGACATTTACCAAAGGAAGTGAAGTCGGAGGATGAAGAGGACATTGAGAAGTCAAAACTACTAGTCAGTCTGGCTCATTGAGCGACCGACCTTGGCTAACCGTGCTTCAGGTCGTTGTTGACGACAACTCATTGAACTATCTACAACAATGGGAAGACTCTAGAGGAGGGCCAGATACTGCTCAGACTCAAATGCGGTTGGATCATGCCCGAAACGCTCTTCAAGCCGTTTTGTCTGATCTTCAACACCCATCAGTGCCCACCCAAAAGGATGAAATGTCAGGCATTGACCGAGATGGAGACTTCAACATGGAAAATGTACTACCGGATGGATCGAATGCCGAAATTGTTACGATTCCTATCACCGTCGATGATGAGCTCTCAGATATACCTGCCGAAATGCGCGAGACAGTGGCAAAGGAAATCACAGCCTTTCGAGATAGAAGTGTACGGAGGGATCTGGAGCGTTTGAAGAGAGAAGAAGAGCTCGAAGCATTGGAAAGAACACGGAGTCTCAATGGGCCTCGACCGAGCAGGCTGGCGTCCCCTCCTGTGGCTGCACCAAGTGGTCCTGCTGGCGGTGCTAATGGCATTCCTGTCGGTCCAAGGGAGCGTCCTCTGAACGCACCCTCAGGTCCGAAAGCCTTTGGCCAACAGATACCTCGTGACTACCAGAAAGGAGTCGCTTTTGTCAACGGTACTGGTATTAACGGTGCGGCAACCGGATGGATCAATCACGAAGATGAAGATAGCGAAGCTAGCGATGAAGAACTCGAGCGGAGGAGGAAAGCTAAGAAAGATGCCGAGCTCGAAAAGCAATATCTCGACCAAGAACGAAGGTGGCTGAATAGAGAACGATCAAGAACAGCAGCTGTAGAGCGAGAAAAAAATCGTGACAGGGAAGAAGATGGTAAGACCGACAAGGAAAAAGAGGCCATGGCTACCCGACTGAAAGAGTGGAACGATGATATGGAAGCGACTCGCAAAGTAGAAGAATACTACCTTGATCGGGGTACGTGGATCAGAAACCGAGCCGCCTTTCGGAGCAGAGAAGCTGCTCTGGATGACGCCGACCGAGAAGCTGAGAACAGGGATCTCGCACGTGACTATCAACAACGGGAACGGGCTGGTGCCATGGCTGACGACTTCCTCAACCGTCAAGCCGACGAGATGGAGAGTAAAATGCCCGCTCGTGAGCCGCAGAGATTCAAGCTTAGCCTTGGTGCAGCTGCACAGAAAGCACAGACAGCAACCCAACCTCGTCGGACAGCCTTCGAAGTTGAAGGTCTTCTCGAAGATGAAGAAGAGGATGATAGCAGAGACAAAAGGACACTTATTCCTATCCAATTCGACAGCGCAGCAGAAACGGCAGGCCTTAGTGAGGAAGAACGAGCCCAGGCTGCCAGACAGCTTGCTCAAGATATTCCAACAGATAAAGATGGTTTATGGGATTGGGAAGTCAAATGGGACTTTGTGGATGACGCTGTTATCACTGAACAGCTTAGACCGTTTGTGGAGAAGAAGATCATGGAGTATTTGGGGGTTCAGGAACAGATGTTGGTGGATGTTGTGGAGTCACACCTGCGAGGGAGAGGTGGGCCGCAGCAGCTGGTGGAGCAGCTGGAAGGGGTGAGTCTTGTAATTCCATACATTCCGAATTCTTGCTGACATTTTCATTTCTATAGGCGTTGGATGAAGAAGCCGAAGTGCTGGTCAAGAAGTTGTGGAGGATGGTTATCTTCTTTTCGGAATCGGAGAAGCGTGGCTTGTCGACATAGACATGCCATGCAAGAGCGCAAGCCATGTCCTGTATTAATATGCGCGGCATCGTTATGGCTCATCACATCTTCTTCCGTGTATGTCTTCAGGCACCAATGCAGGCCCAGCCCCAAGCTTCGCTCCTTCGAACCATCATCCTGCTACCCGCGAGTCTCGGTTCCTCTCCAGGAATCTTGTACCAACCATCACTGGATTGTTAAAGATGTGCTCAAGATCGGTAACGGCTTCTTTCCTGGCCCCTGCTTTCACGCTCCTTTCCGTAAGGAAATCACACCTGAACCGACCAGATCCACTGTAAGGTCTTTTCCTCGTACCGTTGTAACCGCAGTAAGAGCACATATCTGTAGAGCTAATCGACTATCTGTTTGCTGCCGATACCCACCCTTTCCTAAATTCAGGTAAGTTGGGTCCCCCATCGTTTTGTGGAGAAAACCGAGTGTACAGATTTGTGACTACTCTGCCCCTTTTGGGCAAGGCATATTTTCTTAACCAGCGTAACTTGGGTCCGGTTACTAAGTGGGAGATTATGTACGATACGTTCGGATCAAGCATTAAGTTCTGATTGGTTGTGGTGGAGATTTAGGGAGCGAACCTTAGCACATTGTGACTGTATTGCTAGTTTGGAGTACTACGCTAGGGGTGAGTGGTGCTTAGGCTGGTAAAGGTCCTTACAAGGACAGAGAGTTCAAAGAATATAAGTATCTGGGTTTAGGAGCGGATTGTGACCGCTTCTCCATTTTCAAACACCTTTCACTTTCAGACATCTTTGGCACTGTGATATCTTCTCACTGTAAAATCCTCCTGAAACTTACAACACACCACCCTCAATATCACATCAAGTCGGCATCATCATAGTGTAGCGTCCTCCACAACGCCACACAATCAACACAACCCTAGGTTTGCTAGAGCTCCATCCGCCGCACTGGCTGCTGCAATTGGCCTCCTGCCTTTGTGGTTTTTCTTCGACGTCCTCCTCATCCGGCAGCAGCAGAAGCAGCATAAAGATGAGCAGATTATAGAAAAATAGCGCCAAGAATATCAGAAACGTTTTTAGCGAGAGTAACAAGAGCAGCAACAGCAACAGCAGCATCAGTGAGAATAGTGCCAGCACCCTCGATGCGTCAGAGTTCCACCTCCTCACTATACTCGCTGGCATTGACAAGATGAGACTAGAGAGAGATGTCAAGGAGGCCTCCCGCAGCACTTCGCCAAAGTCAACCAGTAATTGTAGGCGAAAGGAGAAGAGAAAGATGACATGCTTCTCAGAGGACGTGGATAATGGAACGGAGACAGATGAGGATATTGGAAGTGTTGCGAGAAGTGCAGCATACAGTGCAAGTTGTTTTGGAGAGGAAGAAGCTTGTACCTTCCTCTCAGCTGCAAAACAAGAAGAAGTGGATGGAGAAGAGAAACGGGAGTGGGAACGAGGAAGCTGCGACGAGCTGGGAGAAGATGCAGGAACGGTTGCGGTTGCTGGGTGAAAAGGGGAGGAGGAAGTGTCGAAAGGTGGCTCAGAGGTTTTGAGTGAGCACCAGGATTCGCAGCAGTCTTGTGCGGAATAGGGTATTTTGGCGTCGGCAGAATTGCTCTGAGTCCTCAAGCTACTCATGAAATTCTGTCTGATCGAGCTGGCTAGAATTCGTCATTACCGAATCCACCAAGCTCCTTTTCCACATCCGCTACAGCTGGCCACTTAGCAAGCTTAGCTTTGTCTTCCATTTTGTAGTAGCTGACACACGCCTTAATAGCATCCTCGAAACGTTGTACCCTATCGACTACTTCCTTGTTCTCTGCTACAGTGTTCCCTCTTGCACCCAGGAGTCGGCACAGCCCTCGCAAATGCCAGAGTGATGGCGCGCCAAATCCAGTACAGAGCATCAAGGCCACTATGATACATTCTGACTGTATTTCTGTGAGTACAGAATGGTCGGCCAGGTGGAGCCCATAGATGATGGAGGCCTCGAGGAATACGACATCCGATCGAAAACTGCCCCAGGTGTCGAAGATCTTAGGAAGAAGCGTTGTACCATAGAGTCTGAGCATCATTGCCATGCCTCGCTCTGATATTGGTCCGCCATGCTCAATGCTCGCAGGGTTTACCCTAATCGTAGTCTCAATAACGCATCCCACGCGGAGGACCTCGCTGTGCGCTGAAAGTCTGGGTGAGTAGGAGAGAACATACCATTTCTCACTCAGCACGCTTTCTCCAATGAATGATTTGTCATCCTCCTTGATAAGTGCGGGAATAGCTGTGATAACAGGCGGGATACCAATCAAGGTCCAGGACTTCATGAGGACGTCTCGTATCTCCGAGGAGGCTTTGGCAGCTTTTTCAGCGTCGCCATCGAAAACGTGGTCTGCGAGATGGCGATAGAATGACCCGATTTCTGCTGGATTGTTCGATGCGACTATGACAGCTGCCTGATGCAGGGTTAGGATGGTACAGGGGAATGAATATCAGACATCGGAAATAGAAAGCACATCTATTGAGGACTGATATTCAGGGCAGCGGAGTAGAAGACTAACGATGACCAAATAATAGGCATTCTCGTCTGCCTCCCGGGGTATCGCATTTCTCACTGAGTTGATCAAACTATCTAGCTCCGTAGATTCATCAGTATATCGATTCATTTATGGGCAAGGGGACTATGTCCCACTACTGCAGAATATTTCTGGAGAAAGGGACATAATACCCATGATGGCGCCAACAGCAATCTCGAGGCAATATCAAAGACACAATGGGCGAGTCTGCTCTGATGGGTGAATAATCACGGAGGGGGAAACGAGATGTATGAAATAAGGAACGAAATGGAACTTAATGTGTGAGGCTAGGTGTCCACCTGCTTATGCAGAGCATAAGACGTTGTCAGCTACTACGCGGTGGTGACGGAAAAGCTGGGAACAATGCCCTGTCAGTGTCACACGGCACGGCAGAGCATTGGGTAATGATATAGCTCTAATACCCCCATGTATCGAGCTTGGTGTCCAGGATAAGACACTACCTACCATACCCACGACAGACCGTGCAATCTGATCGGCGTCTTTCATCTTACCCGCCAAGGATGGCCCTATTGTCTCCCCGCACTGAAGCTGGCGGCTTTTGATCGCTCTCCACGATCTTCTGCTGGTTAGTCAAGCTCAAACATGGCTGCGGTAGCACGAGCATTTCAACTAGCCTGCCGTGCTCGACTCAAAACTCTAGTCCAAATCACACCGACGGCACAATCTTCCACAAAGACTGCACATCGAGGCTATGCTACGCAAAGCAGTCCTGGGGCAAGCACATCCTCTTCGACGAACACACCTCGAAGGGCGGTGACGGTCACAACTGATGACGGAAGATACAAATGGTCTGATCTGAGTACTAGAGAAAAAGCAGCCCGGTCTACGCAACAATCATTCAATCTGGCGTTGGTGGTAGCAGGAGCCGTGGGAACAGTACGGAATTATATGTTTTTTCATTTCCAGTGTTCTTGCTGACAAGGCTGCTGCAGTTGACGGTCATCTATTTCCTCTATCAAGAACTTTTTGCTGCTGATAGCAAGACCCGCCAATTCAATCACGCTGTGGATCGAGTCAAAGCAGACTCGCGCTGTACGGAACTCCTTGGACCAGCAAAAGAGATTAGAGCTTACGGAGAACCAACGTCGAACAAGTGGGCCAGAGCGCGGCCATTGGCTCATTCTGTGGAGGTCGACAAACTAGGAGTCACTCATTTCAAAATGCATTTTCATGTAGAAGGCCCAAAAGACGCTGGTGTAGTGAGTCTGCATATGACGAAGGGAAAGGGAGACGAGGACTTGCAATACAAGTATTTGAGCTTGAATGTGAAGGGGCACCCGACCGTATACCTGGAAAACGCAGACGAGAAGAGCCCCAAAAAAGCCGTTGCAAAGATGTTTGGCGTTCAATGGCGAGAGTCGTAGGCCATGCTATGGATCTGCTTTCGATATTGTCGCCAGTCGGCCTCGACGTGATTCTCACAGTCGAAACTTCATCCTGTATGCTCGAAAGAGCATATCGAAATGCGAGGGAGGTGAATAATGATTGCTCAGGCACTAGCTTCCAAATTTCCTCAAGGGGCATGCCGGACGACAATTGATGGCTGTCCGTAGCAGCGTACCCTGATTTGGGTGCACTTCTAACTTCACATGTTCGTGATGCACGGAAAGGTCTACTCTCGGTGTAGAAGGAAGAACGCTGTGCAGCTGTATGACGCAGATCAGTCGATCAGAGCATCCACCGGATGACTCTTATCAATCGACTAAATGAGACACAGAACCGAAGATTCCATGTGTCATCTGTTGGCTGCGAAAGGTGTTGGAGAATTAGCAAGCCATATCATGCACAGTTTCGCATGATTCCCCGCGTCGTCCTTGTGAGTTGCCTATAGCTTAGAGCCCTAGGCACACTTGGACACGAAAGTCTTTCTTTCAGATAGGGTCGGGGAAGTTCGTGACGCAGAATATTTGAAGCAGCCTTGAACACTTAGAATGGTGAGAAAACTGAAAGTGATTGCATCAGCATGACAGAACTGGTAGAGAAGGGCGTGTGTGAGACGGTCATATAGGCACAATCAAGACATACCCTCGAGAGACATATCCCTGAACAGGTGTGCTACTTATTCAAACCATAACTGTCATTATATATATGATTGTGATGATCAGTAAGTCATGTCTCGATCGAGATTGACTGGAATAACAAGCTTTAGACAAGCATTAAATTACATAGGCCAAGACTGGATCAGATCAATACAACTTTACTCCTCGAGTGATTGATCTCTCACCAAGAACGACCTGCAATTTGTGGCTACATACTACGTAAGTGAGTATTCTCTATGCACGTCACTATGCAGCCAATGCTCGACCCAAGTCCCAATGGGCCAGTGGGATACTGGTGGTCGACTTTACTTCAAGTATCCCTCTATGTTCAACTTGTGCTACCCATGTCCAGCAAATCTTGAATGCTGTCGCGCATCACTAGCTCCACATCACCGCGTGCTTTTCTTGCTCCCTCCTTTCTGATTCAACAACATCACCTTGACTTCTAGTAAGCCAGAAGAAGCGCCTTCACTATGGCGCAACTTCAGGGAGAGGCAGCTGGCTACTACAACAACCTGCCTCAGTCTGGCTATCAACCACAACAAGCCCAAGGGATGAAGTCGGGCTATGCGCCGCCAACATATGGTCAGGACTTTCACATGTCGCAGGACAATAAACAGAGCTTTGAGCAGACCTTCAAGGTCCAAAAGCCCAAGCTGAACGATTTGTGGGCTGGTATTCTGGTAAGCTCCGAAACGTCAATTGATTCGTCTAGATGCTAACACTCATCCTGTCCAGCTCATCCTCATCTTCCTGGGCTTTGTTGCGGTCTCAGGCCTCACCTTACACTCGTATTCGACCCATCATTCCTTTTCTGGCGGCGGTATTTACAGCGGCGCAAATGACTTCTCTCTCAACACCAATACCCTAATCCTCTTCGTGTTCGTGCTAATATTGGCGTTCTTCGTATCACTGGCGTATTTCATGGCAGCACGTGCTTTTACGAAACAGTTTATCTGGATCACTGGCTTCCTCAACTGCGTTCTGGCACTGGGGACTGCGATCTATTACCTCTATCGCAAACAATGGGGAGCCGGTATCGTCTTTCTGATCTTCTCCGTTTTCGCTATCTTGTTCTTTATCAGCTGGATACCCCGGATTCCCTTCAGTGTTGTCATGCTTCAGACTTGTATGGACGTTGCGAAACGCCATCGCGGAGTCTTCATGACCAGCCTACTTGGTGGCGTTGTCTCCATCGCTTTTGCGGCCTGGTTCTCTGTGACTTTGGTGGCTATTTATGTGGCATACGAACCTGGCAATGCTGGGTCAACCGCGAATCCCGCCTGCAGCCGCTCTGGTTCCTGCTCGACCGCCAAAGTCATTGGGCTCGTGGTCTTCGTCACTTTTGCTGGCTACTGGGTCACCGAGTGGATCAAGAACACGATTCATACTACCGTCGCCGGTGTCTACGGAAGTTGGTATTTCTGCGCAGGAAAGCCCGGAGGTATGCCCAGCGGCTCTACTCGAGGTGCATTCAAGCGTGCGACCACATATTCATTTGGCAGTATTGCTTTTGGATCGCTGATCGTCGCAATCATCAACATGCTCCGCCAGGCTTGCAGCATTGCGCAACACCAGAGTGCTCAAGACGGCAACATCATTGGCAGCATCATGTTCTGCTGTCTCAGCTGCATTATTGGCCTCCTCGATTGGGCAGTCACACTTTTCAATCGATACGCTTTCAGCCACATTGCTCTTTACGGCAAGCCATACATCCCTGCTGCTAAGGATACGTGGAAGATGATGAAAGATCGAGGGATTGATTTGTTGATTAATGACTGCCTGACTGGACCTGTCTTGACCATGGGAAGTCTGTTCGTAGCTTATCTCTGCACATTGCTTTCGTACCTGTACCTGGAGTTCACCAACCCCGCATATAACGACGGAAGGACGTTCACTCCTGTCATCATGGCATTCGCATTCCTGATCGGCCTACAAGTCTGCCAGATCTTCCTAACGCCGATCGCTAGTGGGATTGACACACTCTTCGTTGCTATGAGTTGGGACCCGGAGGTCCTGGTCAAAGAGCACCCTGATCTTTATGCAAACTTGGTCCGAGTCTACCCGCACATACAGAATGCAATTCATGCATAGTTGTGGGCGGTACATATGGAAAGGAGGCAAGGGCAGGAAGAAGATTAGAAGCGCACAGGTTACGATTATGAGCTTCTCTTCTACTACTACTGTAAAGCCATTATCTACAACACCGATAAGACTAGGGATTGGCTCGTAAAGTCAACCGTCGACTCGTAACAGGTATCATTAATATCTATCAAAGCAATAATTCGAAGTATTAATCTTTTAGTCCTTGCAGATCATTCATTTCGATACATCTATGGCCACATGATCGCACCTTTTCTAGATGAAGCACGATTTCGAGAAATAAAATTCACCTTCCACCGCCAGAGTCGTGTTGCCCTCGTAGGGGTTGTTCGTGATTCTCTATTTCTATTTCTCCCGGAGGGGGACATTCTACGCAGCGGAGTCTCCTACGATTGCAATTTCAAAGAAAAGCCTTCGTGATTTCGGCTCCCTGTGCCTCCTACACAGCCTAAACAGATGCCCAAGACAACACCCCGCCTCCTGACAAAGTCGACAATCGCCTTCAGCAACTCCATCAACACTATATTATGGCACAGACCCTTAAACCTCCCGTACCCAAACAGCAAATTTAAAATGCATTCACCTCCCACACCTGCTCCTCGCCATCCCCGTCTCACAGCTCCAGCCAAATGATACTGAAGTTGGCGCCCTAGATGAATTTGCTGTGGTAGATGAGCCAGAATGCGATGCCGACTTCTGTCCCGGGCGGTAACCAGATCCCGTCATCGAGGGCGGCGCTTTTTTGGAAGGGCGGTGTTGGGTCAGGTCTGCAGCGATAGGGTGATGATAGGACTAATGGTGATGGCTGTGCTTGGGTTTTGGTAGTATAGCGTTACTGGTATGCAAGGGGGTGGTCATGAGGTGGAGGATCGTCATCCTATGTTTTAGCGGTCGTGCTGGCTCTTGTCAGACAGTAGAGGATGTTAGCATCTACGGGTTGTTATTTGCGAGTAGAGCCTCGTCGGCAACCAGCTGTAGGTTGCACCATGCTGAACAAGTGATTGCATCATGTCTCCATTGGAGATGAGATCTTGTACAACTCTCCGCAAAATCAGTCAGCTGCCTGATGAGGAATGCCCGGTAGTGCTCAGGCCTTTAGCCTGCCTATTTCAAGGTGGACATGCGAGAGATGGTCTTCCGCTTGCCTGACAAGTCCAAAAGGCAAGACTGTGCATTCCTTCGATGGCCGTGCTGCCTGATGCAAGCTATAGCCCTCGAATCATATGGGTGTTGGAGGCGTTGGTGCTGCAAACTCACTCGATACTTTAATGCAGGTGAGCACGTTCGGCCTGTGATCACGGCAGTGCGTCTCGAAATGACGAAGGGCAACCAAACATGCTGAGCTTGAACACTAGCCACACATTGCGAAAAGGCAGCTGCTGCGGATATGACTATGGGCTGAGATGTTACTGTAGGCCCAAAGCACTACGTTAGTAGTTTCATTGGTGCTCAACTCGTATCCTAGCTCCCAGATAGGCCACTGATATCTTTAGCCACAGGTTGTTATAATATTCCCATATATGCAGAAACAGCAAATTACACAGATTTTCAGGTGCACAGTGATGGCACACCGCACACATATGTTGTTCGTGGGTACCTACCACAGCTATCACATGGGGCCAGTGCCGTGTCTCCTAGTCCATTTTGCTTGCTACATTTATGGCTTTCTCCTGATATCCTAAACGCCAGGTCTTACCTTTGCTGGCAATCAGAGATGTCTTCTGGTGGAATAACCTGGCAAGCTGGTGCCGATACAACGGCGATAGCTGGCTTAGGTCCTGTGCAGGCGATAATTGGGGCTTGCTCGGCTGACGATGTACAGCCGACGGCCATGCAGCAACTCGAACAGCTGGGATCCATGTTTCCCGTCTTGGGTCCTCATGTAGATCGCGTGCCTCAAGTTCTGCAGCGATGCTCTTCAAGGGTCCTGGACAAAGTGGGTAGTTTGGTTGGTTGGCGGAAAGGGGATGGTCGTCCGTTTCTCTCCCCAACCGCAGGCGGACACGCTATTTCTCTTATAATACTTTGCTTGACGAGTCTGGGAACTGAGAATGACTGTGGAACAATGCTGAACACACTTTCTGGTCAGCTATTACCGTCACAAAGCCGCAGATCAAGTCCAGGTCAGCTGGCGTAGGCCTATAAGATCGTTGCTAGTAAGATTGCAATTCTGGATATGCCAACGATGCTAGCCGAACAATTCGCTGCGATCCGACTGCTTTTCTTCGAGTTAGGTAGAGGGGCCCTATCTCCTCATCTTTTAGATACGCTTCGCAGAACGCAGCTGGTTGACTTGCTCCGTTGCATCAGCAGTTCACTGCGAGATGGCACAACCACCACTTCAAGGGCTGTCGGGTCAAGCATGGATCCTTGCTTTCGTGATGATACTTTGTCCCAAAGGTTCTTGCGTTACCATTGCTGGCAAGGAATTGCATCGAGGAGTGCGGCAGAAAGTCTGGGTACACATCGATCATGACGCGAGCGAAATACCACATCTCCTGAAGCACTTGGTGATCCACCAGTATGCTTCTGTCCATCAAAATGGGGTCTGGACGCAGATGCTTCTACCGCTGAGACGTGGCAGGGTCGGCTTGGGACGTTTGAGATATCCATTGAGAGGTTATATGACCAGCCGGCTCGACTTTCCCTTCGCGTGCCATGGCAAGACATGTCTGCCCTGTGTGAAGGAGCTCTTCGCCCGATTGGTATATCAGGCAATGGAAGGTGTGGGCCTGATGTCCTTTGAAAATCAACCATCTTATGTATAGAGACGTGTACAACAAATGAAGCAAGCTCCCCGTACGTCAGATCATAGTCTATGCCCAATTTTTGCGTGGCAAGATTTTCTGCACGCGTTTCAACAAACAGCCGCGGCGTGCTTCGTGGATGCGGGTCCCGATGCAGTAGTATTCTCTAACGCGAAGTGTACCACTGGAGGCCTCGTCACCAATACTAACTGCAGCTGGGGGATCATTTCATCACCAATGACGCTGTCTCGGCGACCAGCCGAGCCACTGATGATTGTGCCTTCTGCAGATGATATATGGCCCATCCTTCTTGGCATGCTGCGAAACGAGAATATTTATACTGGGCATTAGAATGTGTTGGGTGGCGGAAATGTGGAGCGCTGGTATCTCATCGTGTCTGGAGCAGCTTGAGCTTAGTCAAAAAGAACGTGCTTCTATACCATATAACTGACGGAAGCTTTCAACTGAATGACCGTCTATATACAAAGTTAGAGTGTCTAGATTGGAATAGGGAGGCCCACGACACAGACAGGAAAGGTCCTTCGGTCCCAGAAACACGCCAAGCATCACTGTAGCGATGTGGAGCTGAATGGTATAATATGCCAGATATGTGATGCTTGGGAGTCTAGGATAGATCCTGCAAAAGATGAAATATATACACAGAATGTAGTGCCAAGTGCCAAGGCCTCACAGCGATGACAGAAGGCGATATGTAACCAGGCTCGGTTTTCTTACTGTTGGAGCCTCAAACCTCGGTTGGGGCATGCTTCTGCAGGACTGCTGTTCTTGGCTGTGGGCTTACTACGTAAGCAATTGAAATCGAAGGCATCATCAAGAACAACGTAGGGCGAGTGCAGGGAGCCTGTGATCACCTTCTGCTATGTTAGATAAGCGAAGTGTAATAGTCTCGGTGCCACCTCGTGCCAAAATGTTCATTGCTAGATACAACAAGGTGATACGGTGGTAGTTGGCATTGATAATGATGAATGTGCAGTAACTAGTTAGGCCGGAGGGCCTTGTAGGGCAGTGAATTAAATTATTGAATTTGGGCCTGGGGAACAAAATCTTAAATAGCACGGTCAGGTAAATGATCAGCGAAGATCTACGAAGAACAAGATTGACCTGCCATTAAACTAAACGGCAATCAATCCATCTCACGTACCACATCCGCAAAATGGTCAAGAAGGCATACATCACCTACAATGAAGTATGTTCACATTTTATAATCTGTCCCGCTGCAGCATTAACCTAGGACGATTCATATAGGTTCACAAATTGTGTCAAAAGAGATCGAAAGAAATTCTGGATACATTCAAACCAAATTTGATGATTGCTATTGGGGGTGGTGGCTATGTACCTGCTCGGATTCTAAGGTATGGTTATGTCCGTTATCCTACATGTAGAAGTTTACGTTGGTGTGATCACAGGTCGTTCTTGAAAAGGGATGGAGCTCCAAACATTCCCATCCAAGCTATAGGCTTGTCGCTTTACGAAAGCCTGTCTTCGGATAGCGCGGATGCTGCTGAGGAGCCGGGCACCAAGGTTACTAGGACGCAATGGCTTGATCTATCTTCCTTGCAGATGAATTCTCTCATTGGTAAAAACATCTTGATTGTCGACGAGGTCGACGACACCAGAACCACTCTTGAATACGCTGTCCGGGAGCTGGAGAAAGACGTCGAGACCGCCCGGAAGCAAACGGGCCGAACAGAAAAGACAAACTTCTACATCTTCGTGCTGCATAACAAGGTAAAGCCGAAGAAAGGCCGTTTACCTGAGGACATGGAGAACGGGAAAACGTATATTTCCGCAATGGAGACTGAAGATGTATGGATCTGCTACCCCTGGGAGGCCCAAAATATCGATCAGCACGACAAGGACGCCCAGACACACGGTATCAGGGCGATCACCACTGCTGGCATATCGGATGGGGAGTCTCAAAGGACAGCCACAACGTGATGAATGAGTATAACGAGGGAGGGGGAAAGCTGGACGAAGAGTGAACGAAGCAACTCATAGGGTTAGAGAGTAGAATATCTCGTTGCAATGAAGAGCTTAGACCTTCAATTTAAGAAGACCCATAATCACATCTGCACTTGACAGCCTCGTCCAGAGCCAGACATCTCAAGACCAACCAACGTTCCTTGAGTCAAGATTCTTCTTCGCCTTCTCGATGTGTGCTGTCAGCTCGGTGTACGCGCTCTCACAATCCTTGAAACGCATCACACCCAATCCCAATCTTCCCAGCAAGTACGAAGCGAGTGTAATCAGCGCCCAAAAAGGTAGGTATGGAACGATCTCGTTTTGGATTCGGAGGGGAAGTATGGAGGGTACTTTGGTCGACCGCAGCGCCGAAACCACGGGTATGCTGATACTCTCAAGGAATCTCGAAGGAAGGGAGTGAGGATCGCTCAGTAGTGGAAGAGCGAGGAAAAGGTAGATCTGCCGATGGGTAACGCGGTTAGTTTAGACAGTCCAGCGCTGGATGATCGCAAATTGGCGTCGAGGGGATCCATTGCATGGCCCAGCAGGTCCCAGAGCCCAGATTCTTGAGGTGATAGCACAAGCTGCAAGGCGAGAGCAGGGCAAAGCAGTCTCACAGCGACGCAGGGGACGCAATTGGCTTACCGAGGAGGCGAGGAGTATAAAAGAAATTGTCTGCGAAGCTCGCGTCATTCTAGGGACGAGAGACTGCAGCACAAGATGTTATCCCAAATCAGCGCTGTTTGTGATTTTGTGTGGACTAGGTGTCATGAGAGTGTTTTACATAACCGGAGCAATGGAGATTGCACGAGATGCCGCTACGGTGGCCGTACATATCTAGATCAGTGGTGCTACTCCGTACGTTCCTCTGAATCTGCGTAACCGGTTCTTCCCCTTTGCACAATTCTTCAGCGCTTGTTCCTATCTCTTTCGCCACTTCCATAGCGAAAAGGTAATGGACCATGCTGATAGATCTCCAGCTATTGCGGGCAGATCGATCCTGCCCCATGCGGTGGTCGGGCCAATGTGAATGGCTTCGCCAGAATACGTCTGATTGAAACTGACAGGCTCATATTCTCCATCTACATCTCTAGTATTGCGTTTTTTCAGTTAGCTGTGTGAATCTTCATGGTTATGGCATCAGAAATATCTGTTTCCCTGCTAAGTATCCTCGACCAATTGCTTCCAGTTCTGGAAGAGATTGAAGGCACTTCCCAGCGCTTCAAAGAGTCCCTGGCAATCCTCCAGGGCATACAAAGCACCCAGTTCGTCGATGACCTGGCAAGGACGCGCTTGAATGACGAATCTTGTGCGATCGTGTTTCATCGTCTTGCTACTTGTCTCGACGAAGCTCGGATACTGAAATCGGATTACCTTTCGGAAGCCTTCAATATCCTCGCAGATGCCAGCAGGAAGCGTGGGTGGGACTCTCAGACCACTGACTTTGGCTGATGTATTGCAGCGGAGTGGAGATATGACCTTGGTAAACGTAAATCGCGATCGAAACATGCTGGTTGGCCGCCGAACCCCAAACACGAGTCCTATGGTTACAGCCATGAACAATGGTTGGCGTTTGAATCCGAGTCCATCCTCCAAGTTGCTGTTAGGACGTTGCATCCACGTAAGGTTAGACATCTCGGACACGCTGGCTATCATGCACTTCGTCTCATATCAAACTGCTGTGCTGACAACGGTAAGTGAACACACTCCACGTCTTGCCACGGATATGTCTGATCAGCACAAGACGCAAATAAACAGGTCGTGCTTGAATGTGGTGGCCTTGAATTGTTGCTCAGGTGTGCGAACTTGAAACTGTGGCCAGATACTGTTACGACCGCTTTATGGAACATATGTGCCGAATCGGAGCCCGAAGCCGGCGCGGCTGCTGAGTCTGCCAATGAAGATGATAGCGATATGTCCACGATAGCCTGCATACAGCTGTCTTTGAGATCTATCCGGGAATGTGATGATTTGAATGGGATGAGTCTGCTTGCCGGTGAGATAGAAGATGGACGTCGTCATGCAAGTACCATTAAAGATTTGCTGGGCCTGGCGGACGCTGTCACAGATGGAAGTTGGAAGGAAATGGTCGCAGAGCTCCTTGAAAAGGCAAGTTGGTCTAGTAGGTCAATTACGCTCTTTCAACCACGCCCAGCAGGCTGAGACTTGTGCGCAGCGTCGGGCCAGTACCACATACCGCCCACAGGGAGTGTCAAGAACATCATACCGCGCGGAACACGATTGATCAAACCTGATCTTCGACCGCAGGATTTCCTTTCAGAGCTTTTGACAGGATCTGGACGGAGACTTGCCATGTCTCATCCCGAATGCAATTGCGACGTTACGAGAGCTATTGCAATACTTCTGTCACAAGAAGAGATGCAACAAGAGCTCATCCGGGAGGACTTAGTCAGCACTTTTCTCGAGGTTCCCAGCTGGGAAAGTACCGCATCGGAACATAACGCCGCTGGCCATAAAGTACCAAGGGCAATGACAATGGTTCGGCAGTCCTTGTTCAAAACCATATATGATGTATCCGCACTAGCTGAATTTGCTGCAAGGTACGCAAAGGTCAGTGAATGTCCGAGGCTCGTCAGCAGCTGCATCGATGCGCTTGGCAATGTATCGAACATGCGGCAGACCAAGGTGTCAGTCGGGGTGATCCCAGCTACTTCAGCTTGCGTTGTCCTTGCAAACCTGACTAAATCTACAGACTTTGCTCTGTTTCTCGTTCAACATAGAAAGGTTCATCTTGCTATTGGTCTGATCTTGCGACAGCGAGAGGACTCCACAACGGTGTTTCCAGCCCTGGCGCTTCTAGACAGACTTGCTATCCCGCCCGAGAACAAGGTTGCCATTGTTGATGGTGGCATCATCTCTGAGCTCCTACGATTCGTCAATGACTTTGACGTTCAACCTATGGTGCAGCGCGAAGCTGTCTCAGTTATGCGGAAAGCCATAATTGGTTTCCCGAAGCACGTGTCTGCTATCGGTGTCGGCATAGCTGCAAATGGAGGATCGCGCACAAACAGCCAACTTCTCGAGCGAAACCCGGAGCAGAGTGGCCTTCTTGCCGCGCTGAATCTATTTCGCCGAACTGGCGACGGAGATATCAAAACTGAGGTTGGTCGACTTGTAGTCGAAGTCTGTCGCACCTTACGACACTCCACTCGAGGCCAGCCTGCACTCGATGAGGGTGCGGTTCGCCAGGCATTGGGCAGTGCCGACGACATCGCATCTCCGATTTCTTTCCTGACCATCCATGGGCCATCTCAGCAGGTACGCGGCGAAGGATGGTTTGGTCTAGCTGCTCTTTCGACCTGGGAGTACGGAAGACCGTTCGTCGTGGACTGCCTGGCTGACGAAGCGGTACAAAAGGGGATGGAGAAGGCTCTGGAAGGGAGCGAGCGCGCTTCGTGTCAGAATATCAGCTTAATGCTGACAGAGCTTCGCTTGTTCCCAAGCCATCTCGTTCCGAAACCAACTCGTCTTTTCCTGGAGAGCGCTGCCAGCAGTGTGGGACTGCCGGCCATGTGGCCGGTGATGGCTCCTGCGGCCTAGATGCCTGTACAGCACCAGCCTTCTAGACATTGGGTTCCTCGTGGACTAAGCATTTGGTCTATAGCAGGGAGAATATATTATATTTAAACGTGCTGTTCGTGTTGTGGTATAGATGGAGCGCTTTTGGCATTATGGCACTCATATACGATGTTCAGCTAGGCGAAGACCCCCTAGATTCAGGTCTTACAAAACTCGGTCCTTAATCGAATATTGAAGGTCTTTAATCAGTGTCTGATTTCGGCCTCCATCCAAACCCAACATTCTGGATGTCGTTGCCCAGTATGCAAGCTACTCAAACACTCCACCCCTGACGATCGGGGATGGGGAGGCTTTTTATGCTGTTGAAATATGCTGTCCAGTCCCTTGAACCCATCTGTGCGGTGCGGTATAGACATTCGCTGACAACACGTCATATGAAATTATGCTTTTCGCTTCTCCCTTTTATGCCGGTCCCTTAACCTCTTTTCAGTCCGCATAAACTCTCTAATACCTACTGGTATACTAGAAAAGAGCTCTCCAGCACCAATCCCATCCCAATGGGTCTCGCTTCCGCCCCCATCATCATCCATGCTCGTGCTCGCGCTTGCAACTTCGTTTCTGTGCATCCCTACCTTTGCGCTCACCCCTTGCCCTCCTGAGCCAAATCCCCCTGCTGCCTTGGCGTGTGCTTCCTTTAATCGAAGAGCCCATCCTTCGACCTCGTCCCGGTAATCATCCCATACACAATGAACACATCCACTCATGCAGCAATTATCTGGTTCTGCAGGGCGGGGCGGTACGGGAACTCCATTGATAGTGCGCCATGTCGCATCAGGCGTATCAGAAGACCTTCTCTCGTAGCCAGAGCCGGCTAGACGAGAGCCAAAAACTACTCTCGCTCTCTCTTCTTTTGCCTGCAACTGCGATGATTTTGATGAATTGGAATTGGATGTGGATGTGGGGAGGGGAGGTTGCGTAGACATAGGCGTGGAGAGAAGGTCGGCGTAATACCCTGAAAGAGGCTGAGCCTGATCAGGTCTCTGAGCGTCGTTGAGATGGCTTCTAGAGGAATGATAGGCTCTGCCCTGGCGGTTAAACTGGTGACCTCGGCGGAGAGCGCAGACTGGCATCTGAGGGAGAGAGGGTGGGTATTTCCACAGACATGCTACGACTCGCTTCGAGACAGGCATGCTGCGAGTCTGGCGATTGAATGCTGCCGGATGTCTTTTACAATCTTTGGGGGCGCTCGCTCGCCGCTGTATTATGTCATCCGATATGTAACAAGCTTGGCGGAAATCTGTCGCGTTCTGTCGCATGGCTTTTGACGCGTCTTCTTGACCAAGGGCATCACAAATCTCGTCGGAGCACAACATCAAAGCACAACATCAAAACCTACAGCTGCGACCAAAGCAATTACAGACGCAGAGTAGCCGTCACTCCTTCCGCATATGCGCAAAGAAATGCCACCATCCCCAGCAAAACGTCGCAAGACGTCACCAACGACTTCTGTTGCTGCTGTCAGTCTTGAAGAGTCAGAATCCAGAAGCCAGCCCCGTACCTCGACTTCGGGTCGTGCCTCATACCAGTCTCCCACCAAATCATCTCTCTCGCGATCCCATCCAACGATACTCGCTCGCTCGCCTGGTAGACGAAGCTCCCAAGGAAGAGCAAAGGGACTGCGAGACGATATATTGCTAGGGAAGACGGTCATAGAAAGCCCAGGGAACCCACATCCCATATCTACGCCAAATCCAGCTCAGAAACACGATGAAGGGGTCAGAGGCGATACGGTTGGCTCTCCAGCAGGTCCGAGGACAACCCCTCCGACTTTGCAGAGCCCTCCAACAGAAGTCGGTTGTCCCTTTGCACATTCAGCCCAAGCGCCCGACTCGCAGCGCTCACCGCTGAGACCACGACAACCTACAGTTCGCAGTCAGGGTGCCAGTCCGACAAAGCCTCGTGTAGTTCCTGCGAGTTTGCCATCCTCGAAGCTCCCAGTTGCCAACCCCCAAAGTCACGGCTTCCCTGCTAGACAGATCGACGCGACAGAGCCTGAGCTCCCGCCAACCCCAACACAACTAGGTTTGTCGCCAAAACCCGATCGCCCTCGGGGCTTAGCAGCCAGCAGCAGCCCAAGTAGTCGTGGGTCAAGGCGTGATCGGCTGAGGAGCGGACAGTTAGAGACCAGCAGCCCTTTAAAGCCAAAAGGGAAAATGTTGCCAGCGAGGACAGAAGAAATGCTTGGAGACACGCCGGATGCCATGCTTGCCGGAGAAACACCCGAAAGTGATGTTGAGCGGCGGGAGAATGGACCACCTCCTGAACACGAAACCCAGCGTCCAAGAGACGACAACGAAGTGCCAGCAGATACTGTCGAAAAGCGCAAAGTACGTAATGATCTGCAGACTCAGCTTACTCGTCTACAGGAGGAATTGGCACAATTAGAAAGTGCCCTTGATGGCGGAGAAGACGCAGAGGATGACCTTGATCCGGAAGTCCTAGCTCTTCTCTCTACACCAAACATTTCCTGTGACCCTGGCTTCCCAGATGCGTACGCGCGCCCCTCCTTGCCTAGTATCAGGGATCCAGTAAATCTGGACGTTAATCCTCTCGCGTTCCTCAGAGCCTTTGCACCTGGCGACTTGCGTCTTGTTACCACAACCAAATCTTCCTCTATGAGAGGCGAATTGCATCAAGTGCACACCATCAACATTTCCGCACCACCGCCCTGGCCCCCCCACGTCTTCAACGCAACCTTCAGAGTGAGCTGCGACATCGAAGCCAAGAGCATCGTCTCCATCAGAGGTGCCGACATCCGACCACGCCACGGCGCCGGCATCAAAGAACTTCGCCACTGGATGGAAGCTCGTCTGAAAAACCCGCTCCACAAATTCGACGCTGGAACCCTCATTTGGGGCTTAGGGATGTGGTGGAAAACAGCCGTCACCCGCGCCCAATTCTTCCATCACATTGACACCATGAAAATCGCTACCAAGACACCTGAGCCACAGGCTCCCTACATGCCAGATGAAGCAGTCAAAGCAACAGACGTCCAAGCTCTGATCCCATACATCGGTAAATCCTTCGTCGAGCTCATCCCCGCAGAACCATACCCCATCCGCGCTTCAACGAATGAAGCAAGGAAATACATACAGCCCCGTCTCCTGCTGAAATGGGATTTAGTGCTTGATTGGGCGGGTGAGGTGCACACGGAAATTGATGTTGCGGGGACCAAGGTTAGTGCGAAGGGGCAGGAAGGTCTGAAGAAAATCTTTCCAGAGTTGATGAGGAGGAGTGGGCTAGATGGGGCGGTTAAACAGGTTGTGCAAATTTGTATGGGTGGAAGTGGGAAGAAGAGGAAGATATATTGAAGTCGGGGAAAAGGGCTGCTTGGATTTTCGTTGGGAGCCAGCCCTTCGTTGGTAGATTTTGTTTGCAAGATCGGATAGACAAGAAATGTTCAGCCTCTTGCATCACTTGCTTCGATTTGTTCTCCTTAACGCGACTCGAGCTATGAAAGATGTTTGGTTGAGACTCTGTCGTAAGCCATAACCACTGCTGGGAGTGGACAGGCTGCTCTGCCCATTTCTGCCAGTATCGGCATGCCGCCACTCTCTCCATGCTGCAAATCAGTAAAGATTCCTTCACATGCGAATCATCTATTTCCCTTTCTTCGCTTCAGCTTCCTCTGCCTTCTGCTTCGCCCGCTTCTCCCGCACACCCACTAATCGAGCCTCGCTTCTCTTTAGCCGTAAAGTTCTGTACGCACCATCTTCAGTGCCTTGGGGCATGTCACTCCTCTTGACTTCCGAGACACCATGTTTGACACCCACGCCACTGTCGATCGGCAGAACAGCACCCACGTGTCTCACAGCATCCTTCGCTCCCTCCAAATCTTCTTTGCTAGAATCCAGCTTCTTATGTTGCCCGCTCTTGCGAGGGAAGAGGATGAGTCGTGCCTTGTAAGCCTTAAGGCGTTCGACGTTTGTCGAAAGAGATTCTGTTGAGAGGTTTTGACGGCGTGGATCGACGGAGATGCCGATGGTTCGAGCGAGTTTGCGAGGGATTCCAGCTTCCTATAACCACGTTATGAGCATCTTACTTCCAATTCATCCCGTAAAGACCTCGCGTTCTGGCACACCTTTAATTCCATCAGAGTGAAACCTCTCCCAGCTCTAAGACGTCGATTGTACTTAAGCGTAGGACATCGAACAACTGGTCGAAGTTTGTCGACAGGACGAGGAGCGACAGCTGAGGCTTTGGCAAGACGCGCTTGTCTTCGTCGTTGTTTGCGGCCAGGCTGTGGAATAGTGCGTTAGGTGGGCCTTGTTGCGAAGCTAATACCTTGGATTGTACCTGGTCAAAGTGGACTCGAACGCGACGCTGCCAGTCTTTGTGGAAGTCTATTTGTGGGGTTAGGAATCAATGCATTCCAGTAGCTGGGGAAATTGCTGGATGTATCCTTACGATTGTTTGGGATCTGCTGGTTGTGCTTGATGGCCTGCAGGTGAAGTCAGAGAGAGCGTATACAGCCACAGGAAGTTACACATCGCTTACCATGGTGAACAGATGGCTATCAGAGGACTTTAGAGATTGCAGCAAATGATCAAGTATTGATTTGGTGCCTGCCAAAATTCAGGTAGACAATAGTGGTGGCTGCTACTAGTATCTAACAAAGCCCTAGTGGCCACAACCCTACATCCTAAAATGGAGAATGACTTGGCACGCCTTCTGAAAACCAAACGTAGGGAGTATTAACTACCAGTAGTACAAGAAAAAACCAGTATGTGGGCTTACAGTCACGAACTCTGGGTGTTTACTTTTTTAGTAAGGTTCTATAATACAGATAAACGACACAGTTCTGTCTGTGATTTTGCTTTTCATTCTCTGGCTATGGACATGTTCATTGGTTTCTGGTCGGTGCTGATGGTTCTGAAAGCCAGGTAAGAGTGTCTGTCAGGCGTCATGAATCCTGATATCAATGACTCATAGTCCTGTGCTTGCCTGCCTGTGAGCAACTTCCATATGATTGAGCACCAACTCCGGGCGCCAACAATATCTACACTTCTATCAGGCCCTTTCATGTACCCCATGTCCCAATGCCCAGACCAACTCCTTCAGCAAGTTTTGTTTTCTTCATGCCATCAGCTTGGCCAAAGCTAGCGTGTCTTTTCCGCTCGATTCCTGCCTTCTTTACCTGTCCAAAAATCTTGGTTTGCAGAGCTTTGCTAGACTTCTCTGCTTTCTCAGGGATTCTAGGGCTGTCTTGGCTTCCAGGGTTTCGACGAAGCATGCTCGCGGCCAAAGAACTTGCCTGGGATTGAGGTAAATCTTCATCTGTCAAAGCCTCTTCGTCCGAAACAGAAATTGTGCTGTCTCTATCACGGTGGTCCCTGCTCTCCTGCAGTCCTGCTAGTTGTGTGCTAGGAGCAGAATTAGGTAGTCGCTGGATTGCACAACCTTTATTTCTGTTATCCATCTCGCCAGCCGTGACCGCGCGCGATTGCACTGGCGTTGTTTGCAGCGAAGACAGAGAGAACGCCCCGCGATTATGGCCCTGACGAAACCCTGTTGAGTGGTCCTTTGTAGGCGTTGCGGGTAGGCTCGCAGCCTCGCTATTCAACATTTGGTCGGCTGCAAGTAAAGCAGCAAAAGGATCTTGGTTGCGACTGCTATCATGTGGACGAGCAGATTCGGCGAATTGGGGTACTGGTTTTCGTTGAGGTGTTGCAAAGTCGTTGCGTGGCGTAAGCGCAAGGTTATGAAAAGCCGGACTTCGTCTCATCTCGTTGAAATGCTCACGATTTTCTCGAATTCTCTTTTTCAGCATCAGGTTCTCCTCATCCACCAATTCAGCTCTGTCCATGAGCTGCTCGATGACTGCCTTCGCATTCCTAAGTCTATGGTCCAGCTCATCCCTCTCTTCCTCCAGATCTTTGCAGGTTCTCGATAAGGCATCAATTTGTGACTGTGCTAAGGGCTGCATGATATTGTGCAGAGCGGCAGAGTGCACACTGCGATTGTGCTGAGCACTTTGCAGGACCTCGACCTCACGACGAGTCATTTGATGCTCGATATCCGCACGCTGTGCTGATTCCTGAGATTCGATTGTGAGAAAATTGTATTGAAGCTTGTAGTGTGCAGCTAACATGCGAGCCTCTGCAACCGCGTGAGAGAGCTCCTGCGCCATCTTTCGAAGCTCGTTATGTTCAGCTTTGGTAATGTCATCTGGTGTTGGTAGGGGTTGGTCGGTTCCTGTTTTGATTGTGGTTGGGGGGGATTGTGGAAAGAGAGTTCTTTGTGCAGACTTGGATTGTGTGGTCGCAGGGTTTGTTCTCAGTGGTTGTGTTGAGGGAGGCGGTGTCATTTCTGCACTATTGGAGGTATGGATAGGTTGAGGTGGCGGCGTAGACGGGACCACGATATCCGGCATTGCGGACAGATGCTTTGAGTCTGGGCTTATCGCAGCCATTCTGAAGTAATTTCGTTGCGTGTTTTAAGAACTTTGCTGATATGTCGTGAACACCCTGGTACTATCTGACCTCACTCTCCGCTTACCAGGTGAGCAGTTTATGAAAGTTACAGGATACTTTGAGAGTATAGCTGCACCTCAGGGGATCTTTCCTTGCAATTTCCCGTTCAAGAAGCCCTGTATTTAAGGCTGCTTCGCGAGTATGCCTGCTGATTCACCCAGATTCAGCGTTGTCAGGATGCCGATCTGGATCGACAAATGCAGGACACTCTAACGTGGTAATGGTGAAATTTGTGGAAGACGATATATGCTGTTCCGAAATTGACAAAGCTGTCAGACACAGCTTCATTGGTATTGATTGCGGATACAATCGTCTCGGACAATCCAGTGTGATCACTGCTGCGTCTCCATAGAGGTTGGTCACGAGAAAGGCTGTGGCTGGGTCTTGAAATCGCGGTCGCGGTTCTCTAGCATTTGGTTTCACACCAGTGGGCGAGGGGCCATGAATGTCGGTCCGAAGTTGAGCCGAACCTCCGGCGCCTGGGCATTGTTTTGGTGACAACAGACCAGAACTACCAGGGTGATGGATATCATTGTGTGATAGTACCTCCTTTGTAGAAGCGATCACAAAGACCGGAGGGTATAGATTGAACCGAATGGTTCGTCTACGGAGCGTGAACGAAACATGTTTCTTTGATAAAAACATATCATGAATTGCAGTATGGAGCAACGTCCCAAGCCAGCTACCAGTATTCCTCGTTTGTCAAGACTCCCCGTTCTCTCCGGGTCAGTCAAAAAATCAGTGGGCACTACTACTAGGAAAGGTGTCATACCACTGGTGGCGAAGGATGTGCCCAATGCAAAAAAGCCTGCACAACAAAGCCAACAACACACCGGTAATACTGCACGAACAGAGTTGACTTCAGGCAGTGGTGGAAACCAAATTGCTGTTTCAGAACAAGAAGCTGGCGACAGATTGGGGTTCCCAAAATGCCTGGTAACGTCGAGCGGGGACCTTCACGATGCACCTAAAGACATCTCGTCTCATGATGCACTGTTGTATGAGACTGATGAAAGAGCCCTGGCCACCAAGACTGATCCTACACCTGCTCAGCCAGAGACGCCTCGAGCAAAGCGGAAGCCAAGACCATCTCTATCAGATAGGACTGTAGAGACTCTTTCACAGATATCGCCTTCACCCTCTTCAACTAGACGAAAATCGAGCTTCTTCAATGTAGAGAGCACAAGTCCCATGCGGCCTCCTCTTCGGCCAGCCTCTGCAATGGGTGCTTCGAGATCTCGACCTTCATCACCAAACAAACCGCCTCCGGTGCCCTCTATACCTCCGTCTTTTGTTGCAAAACCAAACATTCAACCACTGACTAGCAGACAGTCGCTGACTCAGCCAGCGAGGCCATCTCCTGCGCCTCCAGCCGATAAAGTGGCAAACCAACCAAAAAAGCCACTTGATGCGAGCCTTAAGTCAAATAGAGAGCGTATGTTCTCCAAGCCAGCGCCTACGACTCGCCAGGTCCACGGTGCTCAGCAAAGGCAGTCCTCGTCAAAACCGCTCTCCAACAAGCCTGTCACTGTAAGACAGCCTCGTCATACCAAACCGATGGAAGCTTCCAAGGCCATAGAAAAAAAGCCAACAACTTCGACACCAACAACGACATCCCTGAGCTCTTACAGCTCTCGGCGATCTTCGATGCAATCATTGCAATCTTCGTCAACCGAGGTGGAAACAAATGCCAATCTACCACGTAAAAACTTCTCCAAATCCTCGGCAGCTCTTCGTGGCGCTATTATCAAGGCAAAGCAAGAGGCGGCTAATCGCAAAGCCTCTGCAGATCGTGCCAGTAAATACCCTGGCAGTTTTTACGATATCCCATCTGAAGTCGAATCAGGAGATGTTGCTCTTGAGCCTAAGGTGAATGGCGAAATTCTAAGGCAACGAATTAGGGCAGCTTTACTAAGTGGTCACCTGCTCTTGCCGGCCATGGAGTTAACGTCTGTTCCTAGCGAGATCGAGCATATGTACGATGCCTCTGAGCAATTCCATGTCGCTTGGTCCGAATGTGTTGATCTTACCAAATTTGTCGCGGCGGACAACAAGTTCGAAAGTCTAAATGAAAGCTTGTTCCCAGACGCCACAAATGACGAGCTGGAGTGCGGCGAAGGTGTGGACCAGAATGGTCAATTCAGAGGGTTGGAGGTGCTTGACCTGCATCACAACCAATTGAGAGTGCTACCACTTGGTTTGAGGAGGCTTCAAAAGTTACGTTCCCTCAACTTGTCTGGGAACAAGCTTGGAGAGCTAGCTTTGGACATTATCTGTCAAATTGGCAATAGCTTGACTGATCTGAGAATGTCCGAAAATGAACTATCTGGAACACTTCCCGAGAAGCTCAAGAATTTGTCGAACCTTCAAGCTCTCGACTTACATGGGAATGGAATCTCTGAATTTCCAGGAGGCCTACAGGAACTAACTCACCTCAAGACTCTGAATTTGGCCAAGAACAAATTGTCTGGTGTACCATGCGAAATTCTAGCCAACTCGACCTTGGTAGAGTTGAACTTATCAGGAAATCGTCTGTCTGGCTCCTTTTTCCCGCCACAGATCTTGTCAGCGCCAAGATCTCTGAAGCTGCTGGATGTGTCCAACAATGCGCTGGATGCTGTTGGTACGGCTGAAGTTGAACTGCTCAATGTTCAGACGTTGAACTTGAATGGCAACCGAATCAAAGTGCTCCCTGATATATCATCCTGGAAAGAACTTCTTACTTTCACCGTTGCAGAGAACCTGCTCTGTGAGGTACCATCCGGTCTTGTGATGCTTCGGAAATTGAGGAATGCTGATCTGTCAAACAATAACATCACCAAGCTCGACGATGGCATTGCATTGATGGAAGGTCTCACTTCGATCAATTTGGCAGGAAATCCTCTTTGTGAGCGAAAATACCTGACATTGTCAACGGATGGTCTCAAAGCGGATTTGCGAAAACGGTTTCTTGTATCTGAAGGTCCTGTGGAGACAGATGTGGGACCGTCAATATCGAAACCAAGCAGCGGAGGTATCCTTGATTTGTCTTCCAAATCTATGTCCAACAGTCAGTTGCCCACCCAGCACCTTGATAGCTCGGTGTTTGAACTTCGCCTCCATCACAACAACTTGAACACCATTCCGGCGTCCTTCCTCACTCATAATTCGATGTCTGATATCCTAAAGTCGCTGGATCTATCGCACAACCCATTACAAGCTCCTCACTTGACCTCAACCCTGTGTCTTCCTCAACTGAAGGATCTGTCTCTCGCTTCCTGCCGTCTCAAGAGCCTTGATGATCTGACTGTCCATCTTTCTGCTCCCAGCCTGACAACGCTAAATCTTTCAATAAACCAACTTTCCGGCAGCCTTCCACGACTTCGTACATACTTCCCGAGCCTCACAACTCTCTTCGTAGCCGACAACCGCTATAGTGTGCTCGAAGTCTCCGCCGTTCAAGGCCTGGCCACTCTCGACATACGCAACAACGATATCGGCCACCTGGAGCCGAAGCTGGGTCTTTTAGGCGGGAAAGCTGGTCTTAAGTTCCTAGAAGTCAGTGGAAATAGATTCAGAGTGCCGAGATGGGATGTCCTTAACAAAGGGACGGAGGCCGTGCTAAGATATCTGAAAGGACGGGTGCCCTTGGGGGAACTGGGAGATGACATCGCGGTGGGCGGCGAGGATGATTAGGTTTGGATCGTGTTTGTACTTGGTGGATGGTTGGGGCTGATTTTATAGCGGAGGCCTGGAACCTCATCTTCATGGCGAGCCAATAATCCTGTATGTTTAGCATCCCAGGCAGTCAGCATTGATGAAAGTGACGTGGTATGATGGTACGACAGTAATTCGATAGCGACTTTGGTTGCTCTTCGAGAGGGTGGAATAAAGCTTCGTGGCTTTTCGTTCCTTTTTGGTCAGATACTTTCCACGCAGGCCGCGGCAGCAACCAGCAGCATTGAACATCAGAAGTCACGTTGTGCGACCCTGCAAGCTGGGAAAGTAACCTCTGCCTGACATTTCCAGTCTATGAAGTAGAGATACCTATGCAGTTTTGTGCGGAGTCTGTTGATGACATTCTCCCGTTCGACGTGGTCAAACTTCCCTACGCCACAGGCTAATGCAATAATCGCATTCGACATCTACTCCGTACATCGCAATCAATTAGATACCAATCCATCCCCAAATGCTCAGCTGCTGAAAACTTCATTTCATGAGATTATCCATCATCCTCAGCGAACACTATCTTGCTGTGATTGCAGCCATCCATTTTTGCTCATCTTTGCTAGATGAACAATCAGACCTCGATCAACAGCGATGGTCGTTGGAGGTAACTTACCGATCAAAATTTAACAACATTCCCAGTACCGGTATCAGCTGTTTCTGATGGCCTTTGTCCTTCTGCTCCAGGAACTGCAAAAGTACATTCTTCAGATACACATAATCAACGGGAGAAGCGTTTGCACCCGTAGGGGTAGAACTGCGGCTAGCGGGTAATCGGTCCCGAATGTTTGGTACTGGAGACCCAATCACACTGTTATTGCGAGCGTTGGGGCCGGTCGAGTCAAGCGACGAGCGAGATGACTTAACTTCTGATTCAAAGCCTGTTGGAGGTCGTATGCTCCCTTTGCGCTGCTGTTGAGAGCCTTTCAGCTCGTCTGTCAGCGCCTTGTTGGCCTTTTGCAAACGTTCCACTCTCTCCTGAACATCTTCTAATGAACGTTTCATGTCCGTTTTCTGCCGTTCAAATTCCATGCCTTCCCTTTCTCGTTGGTCTAAGGCTTCTCTTAATTGCTGTATCGCCGCTTGGGCCTCGCCAACCTCTGCTAGACTCTTATTCTGAATGGCTTCGAGCTCATCCCTTCTGTGCTTGAGGTTTTTCTGCGAGCGTTCCAGCTCCTCTTTCTCCTCTTCGACCACTTTCAAGGATCTGGTGGCCTCCCTGGTCTTATTCCGCAAGTCTTCAATTTCTCGCGCCATTCGCCGATTGCTCGTTGATGCTTCGTCTTCTACTCTATCCCGCTCCTCAATGGCAGTCTCCATCCTCTGTTTCATCTCCCGGATCTTGGTAGCCGTTCGTCCTTCAGCATCTGCCAGAAGACGCCTCATGGTTTCTCCCTCGCGGCTGCGTTCGGAAAGCATCCTTTGTGCTTCTGCAAGCTCTTCCTCGAGACTATCTGCTCTGCTGCTGGCTTCTCGAGCTTGAGTACTGAGCTCTAGCGCCTGTTCTCTCAGGCCAGCCATGATCGCTTGGGTGGACTCGTGCAAGGATGTCTTCAGGCGAACCTCGTCCTTCAAATCTTGAACCTCCTTGACGTGTTTGCTAATCGCATCTTCCAATTCTCGAATACTGCTTAAGGATGCATTGTGATCTGCTCTTGTGTTTGAGAGCTCCTCTAAAGTCTGCTTCTGAGAGCTCATGGCCGCCACTCGCAATGCCTCCGCATTTTGGAGGTCCGATCTTGCTGTCCGAAGGTCCTCCTCTACCTTCATTTTGGTGGTGTTTGCATCAGTGAGACTCTGTCGCAGATCTTTGATGGCGGAGTCCTTCTCCCCAATTTTCCTGCTCAAACTCTTCATATCGGCTTTCAAATCCTCATGGCGGGATTCAAGTCGCCTCAATTCACCAATCTTGTTGTTGAGATCCTCCCGGGCAGGTTTCAATTCTTCCACTTCAGCTCGAAAGCTTCTCAGCTCCGCTTGCGCCTTCGATAGAAGTTCACGCAATTCAGTGATATCCTTGAACCGCGCTGCAGCTAGCTGTTCCGCGGCCGCTAGATCTCTCTGGAAAGCGCCAGACTTTACCTTGAGTTCCGTAAGCTCTGATAGTAGGTCTCGATGCGCATTTTCAGATTCTGCCGAGCTAGTAGCAGAGTGTGCTCTGAGATCCGTGAGCTCTGTCTCGAGATCGGCAATACGTTTTTCGAGCACAGACTTCTCCTTTCTCGCAGCTTTGAGAGCCTCTCGAGCTTCCACATGCCCCTCGCCTTGAAGCAAGAGGTCATCACGAAGTGTCTCAATCTCCTCATTTAATGCGGCTTGATCTTTCAACTTGCTGCATAGGCTATCAATCGTCGCTACCTTTTCCTCCACCTGCTTTTCAAGATCGTTCACTTGCTTTTCGAGATGCTGCGCTGCGTCCAACTGGGGCGGGCTGAGTTTCTGGGCTTCATCTTCAGCCTCGTCTAAGGTCTCTGTGACTTTGGCTGGCGGTTCAAGAATATTCGGCTCAGCACTTGAATCTTGCCTACCCTTGTTTCTCTTCTTTTTCTTCTTGCTTTTCTTGGTGTTATCGTTCGTTGCAACTGCAAGCTCGGTCGGCGCTACAGACTTCTCTTTGCTCTTTTCGGGAGAAACCAATGCTTCATAAAGCTCTGGTCGTGTGATCTTCACCTTTTCGGAGAATTGCCGAAAGGCGGTGGGTGCGTCACCCGATAAGGAAAAATCGTCGCTGTTGACAAAACCAAAATATCTCATTGACGGCAATTCGGCAATCTTCATTTCGAATTCGTCAGTCATTCCAGCCGAGGTCTTGTCATGCGCTTCTTCTTGCATTTCATTATGTGCATTGAGCTCATGCAATTCTTTAATCTCAATTTCCGCTTTCCTCTTGACTTCCTTCAATTCTGTGATTTCCGCCTCCGCTGTCTTCAATTGGGAACGTAGAGATTCCATGATATTATTGAGAATACCAATCTGCTTCTTGCTTGCTGACTCCGACCACGATTGCTGTCCTGGTTGACGTTCAGCTGTGTGGGCTATAGCCAGCGATTCCTCCAGATCCTTTACAGCAGCATCCTTCTGAGCAGCTCTTTCGCGAAGCTCCAGGACATCTCCCTCCAAGGCAGTCATTTGAATTTTTCTTTCTTCTTCGGCCTTCTTCATTGAAGACAAGGTCGTATCCTTCTCCTCTAGTATTACTTTCATATCCGCTAATTGAGTTTCCACACTGGAGCCCTGTTGCTCTATGGCTGCACTAGGCGGCACGCGCGAAGAGATATCCTGCTCGAGTCGATCGATCTTTGCCTGGAGGTCATGTCTCGCCATTTGATGTTTCTCATTTATATCTCGCAACGAATGGAGCTCTTGCGTTGCAGCTTCGAGGCTCTGTACCATACCCTCCGTCGACTCTCTGGTAACAGACAAGTCTCCTTGAAGGGTAGAGATCTGCTTCTTAAGGTCCGTAATCTCGACTTGCCGCTCCTGCAACTCAGCTTGAAGTCGAGGAAGCTCACTGTCGTAAGAAAAGAATTCCTCACCAGGATCTTTCTGTTCCTGTGGAGACTTGACCGCTTTGTTTTTGGGGGAAAATAAGGAGAAGCTAGGTAGGCGAGAAGGCGTAGAAGGAGTGGGAGACTTCAAAGTCGCTGAGGGCTCCGAAGCCACATCGCCAGTTGGCTCCCTTGCATTTGATAAATCGTACGACTGTCGGCCAGAGACCGACGGTTCTGTTGCTGGTTCTGACTTTTCTTCTTGCTGCTTCAAGCTTGAGACTTCGGCTTTCAACGCTTGCGCTTCTCTTTCTGATTCCCCAAGCTTCTTGCGATACTCGTCGCGCTCTGCAGTCACTCGCTTGAGCTCATCCAGGGCCATGTCACTCTTGAGGGTAATTTGATTGAGGTACTCCAGAAGCGCACCGGGATCGTTAATAGATGTGAGAGGTGTGTTCTCGCGCAATGAAGCCTCGAAGGGTTCAATTGTCTGCACTCTCGCATGCGCTATACGATAGGCTTTTAATAGCTCTTGGTATTTGCTCTCAAGTCTTTCCAACTTTCGCAGCTTTACTCGGATTTCGGTAGACATTTCTCCACCGTGCTCAGTAGGCATTGCAGCTTCGTCATTCTTAGGAGCCATCTTTATTTCAGGTGTATTTACAAAGGGCTCCTCTGCTTTTTTTTCTTCCACATCTTTACCGGAGACTTCACCCTTTGGCACGCCATTCCTAGCACTATCATCTCCGAGTACGGAGTCTGAGTCGAACTCGCTGGGATCAGGACCCTTTCCTGTGGATAATTCAGCTCTTTCGCTGGGCTTTGGTCTCTTGGACGGTGATAAGTTGCGTGATACAGATCTACGGCCAGTCGTCGAGCCTGATCGAGAAGGAGACGCTGAAGTAACCGCTGCTCTTTGTCGGGCCTGTTCTTCGGCTATGCGACTGTCAATTGCGCCTTTAAGGCGCTGGCAAATGGTCAGTCTGGTACATTGTTGTGGAAGAATTGGGGTAACCAACCTGGAACATATCCAGTGTTGCAGATTTCTCGTTCGGTAGCAACAGGGTATATTCACATTAAAAGTGAGAGGTATACATAGCTGTAGCGCCGAATGCCTGGGAGACCGCAACGGATTCCGAAGGGCTGTTTTTGAAGTGCCAAGCTTCATTGACCTTCAGTTCGGGGCCAAATTCGCATCTTAGCTGATGAGTTTGCAGTGCTTACCTATATCTTATGTTGTGCACATGATCCCAATACAAGGTGTTGACGCGTCCAAATAGGTCTTCGGTAAGTACATATCACTATGTAAACTAAGGCGAAGGGCAGATACCGAAGTATCGCGAATCGCATTGCGCTGGGTACGATAGAGAGTCGAGCTTTCCCATTTCGCGATATAGGATTCTTTCGACAGCTCTGCTCATGCGAAGCAAAACTTATTATAATATTGGCTAGCACTAGTACCTCTCAGCGCCTTTCAGCTACATGCTAAGCTATCACAGTATGGCTGATTATGTTTCGGTACCAAATTCTCTTCGCTACCTGATTTTCCTCGTTTAGCCATCGATTCCACAGACCGCCATGACCACAGTCTTTGAAAGCTGTAACTGGTTCTCGATCGGTGAGATCTCGGTAGCGCTTCATGATTCGCGGAGAAAGACATCAAGGCCACGATTAAGCCGGAGCATCTCCTTGAATCTGCAACTGAGAGGTTGTCGATGGGTGGGAGGAGTTTGACTTTGAGGGTCTGACATTTCTCCAACACCACCATTAAAAATTCTGCCGCTCCCCTTTTCAAATTTTGGTTGGCGCATTCCTTACATCTTCATTTCAGGACAACATGTGCACCTCTGGCTGCTAGGTAGTTCTCAGCAACACCTTGAGGCAACGTTCTCACCACCCCGAAAACCTCTTTGTCGTGGTATCGCAACCGTGACTTCGGGTCCGTGTATCTGGATGGCAATCCTGTAATGTCGCAGTAATGCTTTGAATGGGCAGGATGGAGGGAGGGAGCACTCTCGATGTTGGTGTAGGTGACGGCAGGTCCCACTGGCAAAGCGTTGCGCTGTAGATTTTTCTCTAGGACAAGGGTCGAGAGATTTTGTGCGGCTTGGGCTATGTTGGGCTGTTTCGTACTGCCATTTGTATTGACAGGAGTCATTGCCCCGCCCGTATTCGTTCCTGTAGCTGGGAATGGTGTGCTAGCTCCAGACCCGTTTTGTGATGCGAGGACTGAAGCCTCCTTGCGTTGGCTCTCGGATATGATTTGCTTAACATTCTTGTTGCGCCGTTGCGAAGGCTTCCAATTTCGGTTGCGGATGCGCTCTCGTTGAGCGGTAATATCGATTTGATCAAGTAATTGTTGGTGAGAGTCATCGGAGGGTTGAGGAGTAGACAGTGCCATACTAGGCTTTTCTTCCGGTAGTGATTCTCGAGGTGGTGCAGCAAGAGCAGTCAATGGGTTTGCCAGACAGCGAGGTGCGATGCCTATCAAAGAGGCACTGCATAAATTATGGCAGGACACTCTCCATCAAACAGATTCACTCACTATCAAGGGCCAATAGCTAACTTAGTACTTATGTGCTATGGTTCGCAACACCAAGCTAAAATTCCCTGGCCAATCGGAGTGGGCATAGCTCCGCATTCAAGCTTCATGTTCTATTCAGTGTTTCCATACTACAGCCCGTCACATCAAAGAACCCGTGAGTTACAAGACCAGGACTATTACAGGATTGACACATATCCCAGGAGATGGTCAGTTCTATATACTATCACCGCTCTCATGATCTAATGGTATCAATAGGAGTCACCTCATGAGCACCAGCAAAACCTGCTATTGTCACGGATCATAACAAACATAGTTTGAGCAACCAACAACAAATCTTCGCATGGGATACTGAAGTTCGTCACAGGAAAAGTTGAACGGGGCTGTCATGGTTATGAATAAGAGTCTTCAGGTTTGCACATTTCGCTCCTTGCAACTCTTTATCATCCTCATCCAACTCCAGGAAGTCAATATTCAAAACATGAACGTAGAGCTCGTGGCTCAAATGTTCAAAAACTATCAGTCAAATGTTCTGTTCCATCTCGAAGGTATGTTAGAAGCAATTGAGGATACAATATCCTACTGACTATTCACGCAGCCACAAACAATCTACAGGAACCTTTGTAAACCATCACGTTTGACTAGGTTAAGGAAATATCTGCTCTGCATTAGGAAAACTCAAAAAGTGCAAGCATCATTTGCAGGTTCTGAACAGTCGGCCGGTGATTATGGATGTCTACTGAAGCGGCGTGAACATGTAGCACCATGCTTTAATGCTTGAATAAGGTTGGCAATACACTGTCCAAAAAGGCATAGAATCAGAGGGAGAAGAGTGAGAGAATCTGAAGACCAATGTCAAACTGTAGTATGCCTTGTAGATCAACGTATTGATGAAATGTAGCACAAACTGGTTACTGTGCGTTGCATAATTGTTGCGAATCCCCTGGCAATATATCGAGAATTGCTGGCGCTGGCGTTGCAGCCGTGTCAGGCAGAAACAGCTTTTAAGGATTAAATATAGATCTGTACTATGTAGAAAGTATATCAAAATGATGCTGAGTTTCTCCTGAGTCTAATGATATAGGTCAATACTAATACAGATCCTAATCAATAAAGTTGAATTCTTACATAGTAGAATCTATTTTATCAAAAAGGATTCTCTATACTTAAAATCTGTATCACTAGATTCAAGAAGAACTCAGCATCATTTTGATATACTTTCTACATAGTACAGATCCATATTTAATCCTCAAGAGCTCTTTCTGTTTGGCAGAACAACGCTGGCAATTCTCTACATAATGCCAAGGAATTCGCAACAATTATGCAACGTGCAGTAAGACAATGCTGCTAGACTTAAACAAGTGCCACAACCTTGTGTGCCTGCCCCTAAAGTTTAGCACTTGCATACTCCGTATTGCATATCGTACCTCACACTTCGAGCATGGTATATCTGGTGGCTTCTGTGAAAATGTAAATTTTGAGAAGAGTACCTCCCTCAGATCATTGCAGGCGTTAGCCTTCAAGTTGTGCTCAGAATCTCTCCAGCATTCTTTTCAAGGGATGACGATCAAGTCAGTCCGCACCTTGGCCACGACTCGGCAGCTGCCTTCGCCTCCAGCAGATGATTTGAGACCGTCATCTCCCCGCGTCTGTGACGCTCCGGACTACCCTTTCAAAGGGTGGCAGCCTCCTCAGCCTGAAGGTTACAGACAGAGTGCTGCCACCTCGATCGAGACCGCATTTGTGATAGATAATGGTGAGTGAATATCTTATTGTCAAGGTACGTTGCTAAGTCATGACTCACAGGCTCCAGCACAGTTAAAGCGGGATTCTCTTTCGACAAAGTCCCTCGCTTCATGGTTCCCCCAATCATGGCTCGATACCGCGATCGCAAGAACAATAAAGCCTGCACCTTTGTTGGCCATGATGCGTATGCCGACGCTACGACAAGAGGGCAGATCAGGAGCGCCTTTGAGCCAGGGACAAGTATCGTCACCAATTGGGACGTCATGGAAGGCGTGCTCGACTATGTTTTCATCAAGTTGGGTGTGGACGAGGAGGGAGGGATCGGAAGACCTGTAGTTATGACAGAGCCGATGGCGAACCTGGGTTACAGCAGAAGGATGATGAATGAGGTGGTGTTCGAATGCTACTCTGCACCAAGCGTTACATATGGCATCGACAGCCTGTTCTCTTACCGCCATAACAGAGGAGCATCCGGTCTTGTCATTTCTTCTTCACACACAGCTACGCATCTCGTACCCGTTCTGGCGGGGAAGCCTCTCTATCAGTCATGTGCAAGACTGAACTGGGGCGGGTCACAGGCTCAAGAATTCCTGCTCAAATTGCTACGGTTGAAGTACCCAACTTTCCCTGGCAAAATGAATATCGAACAAATGGAGGAATATGTCAGACGATATTGCTACATTTCGCAGGACTATGATGAAGAACTCTCTCATTATCTAGATTGGTCAGGCCTTGAGGAGGAGCGCGACATCATCATTCAATATCCGTACACGGAGCACATTGCGCCGGAGAAATCAACCGAGGAGCTTGTTCGCATTGCTGAACGGAAAAAGGAATCAGGTCGACGCCTTCAAGAGCAAGCAGCAAAGATGCGTCTGGACAAACTTATCAAGAAAGAGCAAGAAATGGAGTACTACAAACAGTTGCACATGAATTACGTGAATGCCCCAACCAAGAAAGAGCAGCGCAGATTGTTGGATGCCGACGACTTCAAGGACGAAGCAGCCCTCGAGCGTGTAATTCGGGAACTTGAGAAAAAGATCCGAAAATCTCGCAACAAAGATCTAGGTGCAGCAGATGAGGAAGAGGGCATGGAACAGCAGACCTTCCCTCTCCTTGACGTACCTGATGAAGAGCTTGACGAACAAGGCATCAAGGACAAAAGACACCAGCGCTTGCTGAAGTCTGGAGTGGAAGCTCGTCTTCGGGCCAAGGCGGAAAAGGAGCGGGAGAGAGCTCGGGTGGCCGAGGAGGAACGGTTGGATCTCGAGAAACGGGAGAACAACTTTGACGATTGGATAGCTGGTAGACGGGTAGCAAGAGACATCTTGCTCTCCAAGATCAAGGACCGTGAGCGTTTGAAACAAGATGCAGGAAACAGGAAGTCGCTAGCCAGCCAGATGCGTATGAAGACACTTGCCAATCTGGCTTCGGACGGACCGAAGAGGAAGAGACGAGGAGGTGGCGAATATGATGATGACTTTGGCGCCAACGATGAGGATTGGGGTGTCTATCGCACGGTAGCCACAGAGCCCGCAAGTGACGAAGAAGAAGAAGAAGATCCAGCTGCTGCGCTTCGAAGCTTAGAAGCAGAGCTCCTCAGATACGATCCTGATTTCACGGAGAAGGAGACGTTCGACGCCCAGAACGATTGGACGAAGAGTCTGATTCATGCCTTCCTTCGCGGAGCTCGACCATTTGATCCGGAAAGTCAGAAAGAGGCACATCAAATACATCTTAATGTGGAAAGAATACGTGTACCGGAGGTCATTTTTCAGCCCGGAATAGCAGGTGTCGATCAAGCCGGATTGGCCGAGATTGCGGAGGGTATCGTCATGGGCAGGACAAATCCGGCAGAGCAGCAAGCGCTGCTGAGGGACGTTTTCGTCACAGGCGGAAATACGTTATTTAAAGGGTTTGAGGATAGGTTGCGTCGAGAATTGAGAGGCGTAGTGGATGCCAGCCTTATGATAAATGTGAGAAGGGCCTCTGATCCGGTATTGGATGCTTGGAAAGGAGCGGCAGGCTGGTGGAGCAAATCAGCATTGAGCGAGCGAAATGCGGCCACAATCACTCGAGATGAGTACCTGGAGAAAGGAAGCGAGTACTTCAGGGTTCGTTCCAGCACTTCTATCATTTTGTTGTTCAAAAAAGCTGACAGATGCGGCAACAGGAACATTCTCTCGGCAATTCTATTGCGCCGGCAGCAAGTTCTGGGTCGTGAATCTATTGCCGGGTAAACCATGACAGACAACCAGCGTGGATCTCAAGACTCAATCCAGGACGTAGCAAGAGATACGCAATCGGTATTCGTCCTAGGACAGACAATTGGTGGGCATAAGCTCTAGATCCTGACATACCTAAAATCCGTCCGCACCACACGCATCCGCAACCACTCCTCCAGTTTATCGACAAGCTCACCAGGCACTGCTGAAGCTAACAAAAGCAATTGCTAACGGTTTGATGGAGCTTACTGGTACGCATGTGACCACGACAGGACAGCCGGAATGGGAGCAGAAGAAGATTGGTGAATTATGACGAGAGACCTGTAAAAAGGGCACGCCCAGGAAGATGACTGAAAGCTACAACTATGAATTTTCTTTCGCGTGAGGCCATAAGAGCCATGCTATAACCATCAAGGCTTTCAGTGTTGCTGCTATAAACAGTACCCCAGCCAGTCCAACCCATGATCTGGTCAAGAAACCTCCTACAATTGCTCCAAGGAACAATAAAATGGCCGATGCCACTCTGCGATTTCTTTTGGCGTTCTCTAAAACCCCACCAGTAAGCAGCTGGGCGTCCGACATCGTATCACAGAGCATGCTGGTGACAACCGCGGTGGGGAGATCGTTGTGTCGCAAGGCCCTGCTCGTCACGATCTGTCCAGCAGCTTGGAAAGAGAGAAGAGATATTGGCGCAAGGTCTTTCCAATTGATATCTCTTGACATGGTCAGGATCCATACGCCCGCCGCGCGATCATCCCTTCTGCTATCGGAGACATGGCTGGAGACGACCTTTGTAGTGACCAGAATGGCAACTGCTAATGTGACAGCAGCTTGGAAGAGGAAAGATGTGACCAGGGTACCCCTCCGGGTGGAGCCGAGCTTTCTGTGGAAAGTGCTGAAGCAAAATGCACCGAGCATAAAGCAAATAATTGACAGCAAGGACTTCGTCCAAGCGAAAGCTGGAGAAGACACAGGTTGACCCGATACACCCAGGCCAACGAAGACAGTGTTACCTAGTATGCGTCAATGGATTTCTATCGAGAGCCAAACTGGTCGGAGATAAATTCCCGCTCGAAGCACCATGATAATTCCATGGACTGGTCCATACCTGTCTGCATGCTCACAAAGCAAGACCATATATTGTAAGCAGCGCTATCAACAAGGCCGGTGACGAAGAATAAGCTAATGAGAAAGAGATATGTTTTTTGAGGTTCAACTTCCGACTTCATTCGGAGCTTCAGACGCACGACGAAGCTCTCATGGGTATTCGGCTTGAGAGTCATGGGGGGAGCATTGCTCTCACAAGGGTCCTGCATGGTGCCATAGCCAGCTTCAGTGCTTTCGGGAGCCATCAGGGGAGAGCTCTATTGAGAGATCAAGTAGAATAATGAGTTAGAACGTGCTAACGCGCATTGGAAGTTCCTTGAAACCGGTAAATAGGATTAGGTTAAACAGAGCGTGCTACGGCGAGGATTTCAATACCCAGAGCCGCTTGATTAGAAGTTGAAATCCCAAAACTCGATCTGCAGAAGAACTTGCATGCAAGTTATCGATAACTATGTAATCTTGAACTAAGCAGGGAAGGTTTGCCGATGTAATGTTACGTAGAGTGTGGAACAAAATTCGAAATTTATCACTTCCTTGCACATCCAGGAACTCATGGGAAAAAAAGCCGCAGGCTCGCACAAATCTCTGCGTGTGGCAATTTTGCTTCTACGCATGCATATTCGTTCCTGCAAAAGGGAAGATCTGAGTACACAATACTTCGAGTACGACATTGTGTTTAAAGGAGCGCTCAAATATATCGTGTTAGAATCGCGGAATCTGTGAGAACGTTCGGTGACCTCAGTGCCTGCTCTTCGGTAGGCTCGTCGTGGAGATATGTCAGGATCCAATACTCCCGTGGGCGGGAAGTCAGAGAAAGTCATGTCTTCCCGCTTGCTTACAATGAAGGTGGGCAGGAAGGAAAGGCATAGCTTTATTAGGCTAATTACAGTATCTACAGTTCATGCAAAGGGCGGCTGCTTCTGACTTGAGCCAAGTTCCTTCCACATCATCCCCTCTACCTGCCAGTCCCC
The DNA here is from genome assembly GCF_000464535.1 of Endocarpon pusillum Z07020. Taxonomy (NCBI): domain Eukaryota; kingdom Fungi; phylum Ascomycota; class Eurotiomycetes; order Verrucariales; family Verrucariaceae; genus Endocarpon; species Endocarpon pusillum. The sequence continues at coordinate 168,870 of NW_006913653.1, forward strand.
GAGAGCTTGATGGACATTCCACAAAGCGACAGAAAATTTCTTCCTCCGTTCCAGCGTTCCCCAGTCCTAACATATCGACTCCACGCTCTTTCTATCAGTCGAATGATCCTAGTACACCAATGTCACAGGAAGGGAACCAGAGCTACATGCCCCAAAATTATGGTGGAAATGCAGCTGAGACACCCTGGGTACTAAATATCTCACGGAGGACTGATGAAGGACATGCCCCTAGCCCGCCGCTCGAATACACTTCCTCACCAGACACAGCGATTGGGAGGCGCAGATTTGGGAATTTCAAGAGGAAATCCAGTGAGAAGAAGGCCAAAACCAGAGATGGCGAGCCGGATGGTTCGCTCAGCTCAGCAGATTCAGACGAGAATCACGAACAGTACAGCGAGAGAATGTCTGGCGCAACGGAACATAACAGTGCTAAGCCGACAGGCAAACGACGGCAGGACCAAGACGATAACAAGATGGGCAAGACCAATCTAAAGAAGCCGAGGAGTGGTGGCATATCTGCATCATCAGGCATGCGACAACCAGGATTCAATGGGAGAAAATACCGAAAGGACAAACGGAAAGGATAAGTACCTCTTCTTGACCAAGTACCCTACTGGTATGTAATTATTCTCGATCTTCGTGCCTTTAGACCCTCGATGCTTAGGACAGTACTCCTCATTTCGGGTTGGTAGACAATGCACACCTATTAACTTTACATACAATTTTGTTCATGGCCACCTCCTTGGTATCTCATCATCAATACAGCTCTCGTCGTGCTTACCAGGGAACAAAGATCGAGCCAGTCCTACTCTCCCAGCCTGTTGCCTGTCAGCTCCCTTTCTGCCTTCACACTCACCGCGCAAGGCTCCCGTCCCACCATTCGGGGCCATGGTCTGCCTCAGTATCTTCTTCATTCCCGGAGCTGAGCTCATGAGGCCGTGCTCGTGCCTGGAAACACGTGAGTTACGTCTCAGATCCGCGCTTCCATCGCCGCCTCCAGAATCTTCGGATACTTTTCCCCTACCGTGCGATGCAGACTTTTTCTCAGCAAGCTTCCTTGCAATAATCGCGCCTTCTTCTGCTGCCGTCATTAGACATGACTTTTGCGTTTCGTGCGGTAGCTCAGGTGTTGGCACGGTCGTATCTTCAGCAAATGAAACAGACTTCTTGACTTTGAGTCGCGGTGCCCTTTTCTCGTTCTTATGCTTCCCTTTACCAAGCTGATTGCTTGTCTCGGATTCTATGCCCTCCGATGTTGAGTTAGAAGGTTTCTTCAGGATCGAGTGTAGCGAGGAGGACGAGTTAGATGGGCTCAGCGGAGTATCATTTGACGATGAAGAAGCGGCACTGTTAACTGAGGCAGGAGCTCCCGCGTCCACAGGGAGTGGACTATGTGGCTGCTCTTGACCCTGATTCTCGTAAGACGTCTGCACTGATGCTTCCGGCCGCTTCTGGCGTGGGCTTGAGCCTGAGCGCACTTCTGGAGATTCCGGAAGGGTATTATCCGCTGTTGAGGCAGACACCTGATCCAGATCATCGGTGACAGTTGGCGTAGTTGATTCTGGGGTTAACTGTTCGGGAGTGGGCTGCGTTGAAGTCGACGGCGTGGATTCCGTGCTCTGAGGTTGCGGAGCAGGGATTAGAGATAGTGGAACGGAGGGTGGCTCGTTCAAAGTCACGGGTAGCCGGACTACATCATGGCTAGATGGAAGGTAAGAAGACTTCTTGCTGCCTGCTTGATGATGAATGCGGTCGTGGATCTGTCGTAGTCCTGGCATGTAGATCATAGGTGGAGCTGGCACATATGTGCCATTCTCAATGCTGAGCCAGATGTCAGATTCGTCATCGTCACAACCAAAGCACATTCTAATCTGACATGGCGTAGAGGGCTTGCGAATGACAGATCCGGCTCAGAAGTAGGTAGAAAAATCCAGGGTACCCAGAAGGAAGGTGCGACCCTCCTGTTTCGCGAACAGAGCACGTACAACTTGAAGGATCCCGCTTTCTCCCAGAGAGGTTCAGGTGCCGAGGAGACGCATAGATACACGTTGATCGGAAACCAATGACCCAGAAAGTACTGTAAAGGGCTTTCGGGGCACAATATTACTTGAACCATTTTGATAATGGTAAGTTTTATAACACCACTTGTCGATGCCTGGAATCAGCAGTCCAGTGAAGGCTGGACGAGATCATCGCTATGCATTTTGTGCATAACGCCATCAACCAGCAAGAGTCTCACCCTCTTTGAGCTGTTGAACAATTTTTGCTAATCGTTGGTAATCACTGAGCAGAGCCGAAACATCTCGAATCGCCAATTCACCTGCGTCCTTCAGATCCATGAATCGCTGTATAGGAGGATCGATGTTTGCAGGCAACTCAGCTTTCGTTGCAGCGGCGCTGGCACCCAACACTTTTGCTTCCTCCTTTTCAGTAGACACAGATGATGCTGCTGGAGTCGCCTTTCCAAACCCTCTGAAACCTCCACCAAATGCGGAGCCTAGGTGGCTCAGCGGATTAAGCGAATTGCCAAGGCTTTTCACCGATTCAAGGGCGTTGGGAGTTGTCGGTGTGGGTGCTGAGCTTGAGGGATTCGCTGCAGCAGAGACAACACGTCTTCCGCTTCCGTTGGAATGAAGGCTATCAACGCTGCGCTCTCTCGCTGCAGATTGTTTCCGACCGCCAATCATGCCGAGCAGCTTGTCTTCACGTTTTAACGGCTGCTCAGCGTCTTTTTCTGCAATAGAGCTTGACTCGCTGATGGTGTCATCCAGAACCAAAGGCTGGCTCACCAGCTTGCGGGCCTCCTCCAATGTCTGTGGCATAGAAGGCTGCGATTCGTCAGCGTTGTGCTCCCTGAGCCGGCCAAACAGGAATTTAAAGCTGTTATCTAGGGTATTGCCGATATTCTTAAACCCTTCCTCGGCAGTATTGCGGACAACGTCATTGGCAGCCCCTATAGCCTTTGCTGGCGGATTCAGGAGACTGCTTAGTCGTCGCTGATGCAATGGGGGTGGCGCCCGAGAAGGTGTTTGTAACGATTGGGCGGATGTTGATGACGTAGAGGTTATTGTGGTAGGTCGACTTGGAGGTGGCATCATGTTAGATGGGTGCGGGCTATCAGACCTCTCAGATATTGACCCTGCAGGCGAATGTGCAGGAGACGAAGAAGTCGCCCGTGACAGTGCTTGCAAAGACTGTGCTGGCGTAGCTGGCCGACTTGGAGATTTTGGTGGACCTTGTGGGAGCTCATCTTCACGAAGACTGGCAAGATCAACATTCTCCAGAAAGACTATGGCAGCCTCCAGATTCGTCATACAGTACGCCGCTTCACCATCAATCTTACTTGAGGTACGAAACCTTTCAATAAAGGATAGATTGCTGATGATGTTGATGCCTTCGGGTGGGGATGTGATCAAAGTGTATATCAGAGTAGGCAGGACCTCATCAGCTGAGGAGGATGCTGGGTGGATTGTGGACAGAGTATCCACTATTGTCTTGTGTGCAATAGTTAAACATTGCAATTTCCCTAGAGGACTTTTCTCTTGATTCATCCTGCCCAGTTCGTCCCTGGCCGGAGCAAGTGAATCACGGATATCATCTTCTGTCAGTGTACTCTTAAGATCGATTTCAATCCCCAGATCTTTCAATCCAATTCCGACCAACGCCAGTGCTGCGGTCTTTGATCTCAGCTTCTCGTCACGTACTTCATCTAATGTGCTTTTGTGGCGCCAGATGCTGTTATACACTTTCTCACATGCTCTTCGTTCCACCGCCTCTTCCAAGGCCAACTTCTTGTACTCGAGCAGCTTTCGTGCTTTTTTCTTCTCTGCTACCTCGGAGGCCGTCAACATTTGATGTTCGAAATTAGAGTCAAGTGAAGCTATCGATTCCTTACTCTGCTTCCGGGCAAGCTGTTTGCTCCTGGAAGGCATTGTTCCCTTCAGTGCTTCAAGGCTCGGGGACGAGTGGGACGAATCTCGATCAATGCGAAGCGCCAATGTAGCTATGTGAGTAGAAATATGTGAGCTGGCCCTCGAATAGAAATCTTGGAATAGATCAGAAAGCTTGTCTATGGTAGGAGGTTCAGAGTAGACTCTGGCTGTCAATGACTCGATAAATCTAAGGGCACGGATGAGTATATATGTCCAAAGGAAGAGTAATGACCATCTCACCTGTCTGTAAGACTGGCAAGCTCCACAGGAAGTTCATCGAATCGCGCCGGTAAGCTCTGGGCACGATTAAGCGACTGCTCCAGATCTGGCATTGGACTAATCTGAGTTTTCTTCTCGAAGACATCTTCTGGTGACATTTGAGATGCTCGGCCTGGCGATACAGGATATGAGGTTCCATTCCGGCCTTCAGCTGCTCTGACTTGAATTGTGTTTGCCCTCAGCCTTGAAGATTTGGATGGTTCCGCCGGCTCAAAGCGAGTGAAAGACTTGATCTGTTGCAGTGCCGGCCGGTCTTTCGTACCAATATGCATTTCTTGCGCCATCTGTGGTGTCTCGGGTGGAAGAATGGATGTCGCAATTTACAGTAGCATTTGCTGGGAGACTATGTTCTGGGAGATGATCTGGTGTAAGTTGTGGACAGGAAGATTAGAGGAAAGATGAAGGATAATCACCACTCTATTATTTTCTTACTCTGTATTTTATGTTCCACGCGACTCAACGTGTTGCACTTCAAGTTTCTTGTTTGAACTCTGGTACATTGTACCCCTGCATTTCAGATGTGGTTGGTTTACAATGACTGCTGGGCACAAGTGATCAGCCAAAGGCTGGGCTCGTGAACATGTGCCACTTACATACTACGTAGTCGTTGTCATGCGTCTTAGGGGAGCCCGCAGGCATCCACCTTCGTCCCTTGATCCGCTTGTGCTTTGTGCATCGAAGCTGGAAGTTGTCCTGAACATGCTAGAACATGGTCGACAGTCTCGATTACTCTAGCAACAAAGCAGCATTCGAACCATCAAGTTGAAACTGAAGTCACTCATTCCGTCGTCGCCCCACTCAGCACTTTTCGATATTTCTCGATAAAACAGCAGTGTCTACGTCTGCTAGGAAGCTGGGAGGCGGGGAATCTCTTGATCATGGGAAGGAGTAAACCACCAAAGCAACACTGCTCTTCCAAGTCGAGGGTGACAGCTGGCCTGTTGTTATCGTTTCTGGCATTCACGAACAGCGCCTCCGCCATTTCAGGACAAGCGACACCGTCAACAATTCTACCACAACTACCATTGTTGCCAGAGACACAAGATGGCACCTATCATGACTTCGTATGTCTTACAGTCCTTACCGCGTTTTGGTAGAATGCTAAATGCCAGGTAGACTTTGCGACACATTTTCCACAAAGGTACCTATCAAGATCCCCAGCTTCACAAGCGCCTTGATGTACCGCCTGACTACAACATATGGGTCCTCAATGGCAAAGACGGATCTCAGCAACAATCAACAAACCATTTCCGTGCCCGTTCCCATCAAATTAACATTCAACGCCTCTCTGACAGGCGGCTTGCCACGATCGAATCGCACCTCTCTCATGCCCGCACCAACGGTGAGGCCATTTCACTTGCAGCATCACAATGGACGATGGACGAAATGCCTGCGCCGAATACGACTGACAAGGAGACGATATTATCTCTTGCAAGGGCTGCGGCCGATGCGTACGTGGAAACTCGGGACGACCTGGAATGGGAAGATGTTGGAAATGGACTCAACCTCTCACAAAGCTTTGGCTGGCAAGCAGACGGGCTGCGAGGACACATTTTCGCGGACAAGGACAATGCCACTATCCTCGTGGGCTTAAAGGGCACCTCACCGGCTGTTTTTGATGGTGAAGGTACTACTACAAAAGACAAGGTCAACGACAATCTATTCTTCAGCTGTTGCTGCGCCCAAGGGGGTCAGTACTTTTGGCGTCAAGTTTGTGACTGCTACTCAAAAACTTACACCTGTAATCAAACATGTCTGGTCCAAGCACTGAAGAAAGAAAATCGGTATTACCGCGCAGCCATCGAGCTCTATACTAATGTCACAGAGTTATATCCTAATTCCAATGTCTGGCTGACAGGTCATTCCCTTGGCGGGTCGGTCAGTAGTCTTCTGGGTATGACTTTCGGGATACCAACTGTCACTTTTGAGGCTCCCGGAGAAGCATTGGCAGCGTCTCGACTTGGTCTTCCTGCTCCGCCAGGTTCCGATCCAACCAGACCGGCCACCCGAAAGTACACAGGGACCTATCATTTTGGTCACACCGCTGATCCTGTTTTCATGGGTACCTGCAATGGAGCAACAGCCGCATGCACACTCGGAGGATATGCCATGGAATCTCAATGCCACACTGGCTTTCAATGTGTTTATGACACTGTCAGCGATAAGGGGTGGCGTGTTGGCATTGGATATCATAAGATTCATAATGTGATTGATAATGTCCTGCGGAAGTACGACACCGTCCCACAGTGTGCTACGGATGATGAATGTGTGGATTGTTTCAATTGGAAGTATTTCGAAAGTAATGGATCAGACTCTACTACCTCTTCCTCATCCACCAGAACGACGACCAGAACACGTACCTCGACCTGCCAAACCCCTGGATGGTGGGGATGTCTCGATAAGACAACGACGGAGACCACCACATCCTCTACCAGTACCAACAGCTCCACCTCTACGTGCAAGACTCCAGGCTGGTTTGGATGCAATGATCCTACTACCACTACATCGGCCACTTCATCCCCAAGTGCAGCCCCGGCACCGCCAATTACTACCACCTGCACGGCAACAACATCTTCAGTTTCATCTTCCTATTCTTGCCACCATCCTGGCTGGTTCGGCGATTGTCTTGACCCAGCGGCACCAACATCGAGTTCGCCCCCCCTGTCGCGTCATTGCTCAAAACCTGGATGGTTCTGGGGATGTCTTGATAGGCCCACGTCTGAAAATACTGCGTCAATCACGCCGCCTTTGCCAACGCATTCTGCAAGTTCCATGTCGACACCATCCACCTCATCAAGTACTTGCAAACACGAAGCTTTTTTCGGCCTGATCTGCCTTGATTCGAACTCCGAATACTCAAGGCTGCATGGTGTACCGAAGACCACAGCGACAAGACAAGGAGCGATGCTAGGGAGTGGCTGGCAAGATGAAATGTGAGCATAAATGTACTAGAGTCGCAGGATTTCTCAGGGTTCTACCTCTTCCTCTGAGCTTGGCTCATTCATCATAGCGCGGAGTAGCATAGAGCAATCGACCTTGCCGAACTCTGGTGTTGTTCTAAGGGCTCTTCCTATTACGTTACTTTACTCCATTGGACCCCCTCAATAGATCCTTCGTCGAATGGATACCTGGGAGTGCAAATTCCTGATGGCATGACTCGTTCATTGATACTTTTCGAGGAAACCATTGAAGTATGCATAATCTCACTCCGGAATTTTCTCGTTGTCTTGAAGTGCATCCGTTGCTCTTGGCTTGAGGTTAGCAAGACAGGGTGCATACAGTAGCTGCCCAGAATATGCCCCTCTGACAGTGACGAGGGTAACGATAGCCCACAGGAGTATGACGGCCACGCTTAGGACCTGGCTTTCTCGTCAGCGCGATCAGCGTGAAGACACTATCTTCTTACAGTTCCAAAGATTCTGAAGAAGGTCGATGGCATCTCTACGCTGAGAGTGATTGTGCTGATGGAGAATACATCAAGCGGAAACGTAAATCCCTACCAGCCCATATTGAACTGGAAAGGCTTGCTTTTATAAATGCTTGCAAGGGCGGATACCAAACAAACAAGCCCGAAACCCCACAAAATCAGGGCTACGACAAAACCGAGGACATACGCCATGTCACCGGCGACATCGTGCAGCACTTTCGTCTGTGCAAAGTTTGAGCGCGCAGCCCTTCGAAGATTTAGAATGCTGGAAGAACAGTCAGGTCATGGGGGTCAAATAAGGGTTTGTTATCATACGCGTATGCTCCCGTCCCCAGCGGACCTAGCGGCAGAAAACAGCTCACAATGACTTCTCGAGGAGGGAGCTTATGGATAGCAAACCGTTGATAGTACATAACAAGGACTGACATGGCTAGGGGAACGCTCATACCCCACATTACATACGATGTCATGATAGTATCGCGAGCATGATCCAAGTTGGTAATATTTGAGCAACGGCAAAACCAGTGCCGGCAGCGACAATGGTTGCCGCGACAGGAAGAAGCCGCGCCGCAGTAATTTTGTCGAGCGAGCTCTGATGCTCCTGTGACATCCTGGACAAGTCAATTACTGGACCTCAGCTTGGGTGCCATATCAATCGGTAATGGGCGTCCGAGGAATTCAAATTCGCATGATCGTTAAGAGAAGAGGACTTACAACAATATCGACATCGACAAGGTTACTCCAGCGGATAGAACAGCATCAACCACCCATCCAACCCAAGCAACCATAGCTACCCAAGATGCCCAATCAGGAACGCACACATAAATCCACATATTAACAAGTGTCGCGAATCCCATCGGGATTGTTCCGAGAAACAAGGAATTGGTGGGGTCCCGGATCATGACTCCCCATATTTCAAGATTTAGAGTGTACCTCAGGATGGAGATTATAAACGCGGAGAAGAAGAGGATTGTATTCAGAACGAAGATGATGATTGAAAGATGGTAAAGCCAATTTTCTTCATAGGGGATGCTGGTTAGGAGGACGCTGACGACGCCGGTCCCCATGGTAGTAGGAAACCATCTGAAGAATTTCTTAGCGAAAAGCAGATCAAATCATAGCATAGTTTGCCAATGAACAATAGCAATTCCCGAAAGGAGAATATCCATAATGGAGACGATATACCATGCTTAGTTGAATGGATTGATAGGAGACATACGCTAGGCTAAGGTGCCTGATGACGGCTTGTCTCCGGGGAGCCAGATTCGAGCGCCAGATTCAGAATTTTCAGATTCGGCATGTCGGCGTTTCGGCAGCCTTGGCATGGTAAATGTGACCGCACCATAGTAATTTGTATGTAGTGTTCCTAAAGAGTTCCTCACTACTGCCATTTGTGTAATTTGATGCCACCGGTGCTTCCCAAATAGGTATTGATATAGAGACCTTGGTGTTGAGTTTGTACGATGACTCTACCCTGGCAAGCAAAGCCCGGGTGCCCTGTTCATCTGCGGGATGCGGTTGAGCGCTTCGTAAACGATAGAGACCCTGCCTGGCGCCTCCCTCCTCCTCGTAACGGTGAGGTATTCGACTCATTCGACCAGTGCCAGGAGCGCTTAAACGTTTTCGCAATGGTTGAGGGCTTCGCTGTGACTGTTCGAGGCGCTAGAGACCCTCGAAATCTGTGTAAGCGCTTTCAGTGTATCTACCACGGAGATGAGACTCGAAATAATAGAGATCTTGAGCATCACGTTACGAAGGATTCTGAGGGTAAGATAATCAGTAATCAACAACGAGATGCTACCCACACCAAGCAGAAAGGGTGTATCTGGTACGTTTTCTGCTCCTTTAAGGATATTAGTAAGCGCGGCTCTAGTGTTAAGGGTTTTTGTCTTGTTGCTTCAGAGCTATCTCATTCTTACTGCCTTATAAAGAATCCCTTAGTATATATAGAGAATCAGAATCTGCTTCCTAAATATCGTCAGCTTATTACTCTTGCTTATAAGTACTATAAGAACGTCATACCTTACTCTCAGAGTCGTTGTAAGGAGAGCTATAGATGGGCCTAAATAACAAGACGAAGCGTGGAAAGAGAACAGAAGTGAGAAAGCAACGCTCTATATACAAGACCGTAACCCCTATCCTGTCATGGCCAGAGGAAGTTAGCTGCGGGTACCTGTGGTCAGTAAAGGCTAGGATGGCGGCGGGGAGCTGGGTCCGAGGTCGACGGCGCGGTGTT